>NC_134038.1:142056759-142356759 GCF_965140245.1 Athene noctua | reverse complement strand
TCCCCGGTTCTTTTCTTCTACTTTTTTATTGTTGGGTTTTTTTGTGTTTCTTACAAAAAATACCTAGTTCCATTTCTAAGGGTATGAAGCCCTTGCCTTTCAGATAGTATGATAAATAACATAGATCAGGGTACTTTTAATGGAGAAAAAAATCACCTGCTGACAGTGTCCTTGATGACATACTAAAAAGCATGTCCTTCAGGATGTCATTCTTGTACGTTATCTCTCTGTATTTCCTGTAAGACTCAGCATGTTGGTCGGAGTAAACAAGGGTACACCCACACCGTTGCAGAAGATTATTATGAGCTGAAATAGCAGGTAGATCATGCTATTTGTGTACAAAGTTTCAGTTCCTTAACAGTGTACCAAATCTCGAAACTGGCCTTATACACCTCTGTGGTACTTGGGAACAATGTGTGTTTCTCTAGGAAAGATTTCTTAAGCAAATACAGATCTTTATGCTTTGATTAAAAATTCTGTACATTAATAATTTACATTGACCAGAATTCTGAAATAAAACCAGTGAAAATGCAAATAATGCTTGTTCCTTGTCATGAGAAAGCTTCTAAAAGCACATAAATATTTTGTTAGAAGCTCCATTTCAGCTAACAGACCTCCAGAAATTAGGGCACTGAGCTGTAAACTTCACATCCTGTTTTTTCCTTAATACCATCTGGGGAAAATAATAGCATCTACGCTTTTATTGTCTTTGCACAGATCATGCATGAGATAATGGTACAAGCAAAAACGCTATCGCTTGCTATGTTGTGTTGAGACTGTCACCATTCGTGTGAAGCCTAAATCTTATATTAATCTCTGAACTGTGCTGCCTTTATTTTCAAAGCAGCAAGTCTTGATTTAAGTGTTCTGTGTGACTTGAGGTTCTGGTTGTCTAAGGCTGCTGTGGTCTATGGGTCTTCTCACAGTGGCCGTATCTCACCTGACTCCTCACTAAAAAATGATGCTACACCCACTCACTGCTCTGGCAAGAGAAACACAGACAAGAAACTTTGGCTCTGGACCTTCTTCTTCCCAAACATTGCAGCCATATCAGTATCACTGGATTTTTTTTAGATCCTTTGGAAATCTCGTGTGTTATACTGACAAATAAGAATATTTCCTCTAGACTCTCCTCAAATTACTAACACACACAAGCCAAGGAACTGCTTGTTTCACAGCCTCTGCAAATACAGTCATTGCAGTGTTGTTACAGGAAGAGGAGACCTATTGAGGCTCTTTTTGCAACAAAGGATTCAGATGTTGCACAGAGGAAACAGCAAACCCGTCAGTGTTGTTACCTAATTCTCCATCCTTCTGAAAAGAAAAAAAACTTCTGGGTTTTTTCAAAAATGCAGCAATGGGATAGTTGATGATTTCCATCTCAGGCTGTGTTTTCAGAAGACAGCTCCCAAGCACTTACTCCTAAGGACTCAAGTTTTCCTTTTTTACATTTAATGTAACAGGAATAATATTAAAGAGCTTAGAGTTTTTGTCTGCTCATTAAGCAGTCAGCAGGAGCTCACTTAATGGAGCACAAACTCACAGTTATTACATTATCACTTAATTATTCAGCACTGACATCACTGCATCTTCACAGCAGGCACCCTCACAACTTGGAAAAGGGTGCGTTTCACTTCAGCTTTGTAAGCCTTGATGAAAATAGGATAACAGGAGTGACTGGAGGAAGCACTGGTGCGGATTGATCCTGCCTTACTGCATACAGCCTTTTAAGCAAACCAGGCCCCCAACGCAGAGCCTGAGCCACAAAAAGTTACTGTGAAATAGGGCAGCTACAGGAAAGAGTAGTCAGGGGACAGGAGCTGACAGGAAAATGTTAAATTGCTGTACAACTGTACTTGATGAGATATTTTCAGGCTGTTCAATACATAGAGAGGAAAAGAGGGAGAGGTGTTTTTGCAGTGGTAAACAAGGTGTTCAGGTAAATTTCCTGAAATCTCTATTCTTTTATTGATCCATGGGTAAAACACATTTAAACACCATGAAGCTGCTGTTTTTCCATGAGTTAGTTTCTAGTACAGCCTTCTATGGAGTCCTTGGGGAGTTAGCTGTTTGTGGAGTCTTTCCCAAACAAAAACCTGTTGAATGGCTAGGCAATACAAACCAGATTATCCCACCTCTCCACAAAGTACAGGGTGATGTTTTCTGACAAAAATCTTTGAGCTTTTACTGCCATGATGGAGTGTTTAATCACTCTTTTTTCAAACATGCAGTAGAGCGAAGGCCAGATGCCACGCAGTGTATGACCTTAACAGAGTCTCTTTGTACACCAGCTACACTGCCAAAGCCAGTCACTGTTCAGGTGGCAAAATTGGAGTCCTCGTGAATTAAGGAATGAGTCAACGGTGTTCAGCTCTGCAAGGCTGCACTCCATCCCACAGAGAATGTGGAAAAGCAGCAAGGAAAAGAGGCAGGAGTACTCTACTCAAGGTTGTTTTGTTGTTGTTCTGTGTGGAAGAGTATGTTCTCTCAGTGCTTTCTCATAGGAAAAGAAACATCTATTTGGGCAGAACTGTCTTTTATGGAAATGGTTGGCAGATTTATGCAGCAGCACATGCCTGCAGATAAGTGATTGCTTGTAATGTAAGGGAACAATTTTCACAGGAATTTCTGAATGCACAACTTCAAGCATCTTATATTCAGTGTTAAGATTACACACAGGATCTTAACCATCACACAGGAATCTGTGCTTGACATAGAGCAATGGAGACCCCTGAAGTTTCTGGTGATGACTTTACAGACAATGTTTTTTGCGGTGTCACTCTGAGATTTAGACATTTTAAAGGGTGCTGTGCAAGGCAGAAACTGTTTTGTTCCGTTGACATTATCAAGGTGCCTACCTTTATGTTGAGGCTATGGGTCGGGTTTGGGAACTTGCAGCCATAGAGGCATCTGTTCACCTCATTCCCTTCTTATTTACCTTTGTGTCCATCATCTTCTCATTACAGTTAGCAAGGCAACACAGAGGTCATTACAGTTGCTACAGTTCAAAAAACCTTGGGTTTTTTAGCAGAAATTACTCCTTTTCTCTTGCCAGAAAATTGTCTGAAAAGAGAAAACCTGGAATGTGGGGGGAAAATACAGACAAACTACTAGTAACACACAAGACTTGAGAAAATGGGTCTGATCACAGAACCACAGAATCATCTAGGTTGGAAAGGACCTTGAAGATCATCTAGTCCAACCATTAACCTCATGCTGACAGTTCCCAACTACACCATATCCCTCAGTGCTGTGTCGACTCTCTACTGTTTAACACCTCCAGGGATGGGGACTCCACCACCTCCCTGGGCAGCCCATTCCAACACCTAACAACCCCTTCTGGAAAGAAATGCTTCATAATACCTAGTCTAAACCATCCCTTGCGAAACTTGAAGCCATTCCCTCTTGTCCTGTTGCTTATTACTTGGTTAAAGAGACTCATCCCCAGCTGTCTGCAACCCCCTTTCAGGTAGCTGTAGAGGGCGATGAGGTCTCCCCTCAGCCTCCTCTTCTCCAGACTAAACACCCCCAGTTCCCTCAGCCGCTCCCCGTACGACCTGTGCTCCAGACCCTGCACCAGCTCCGTTGCCCTTCTCTGGACACGCTTGAGTCATTCAATGTTCTTTTTGTAATGAGTGGCCCAAAACTGAACACAGGAATCGAGGTGTGGCCTCACCAGTGCCGAGTACAGGAGTAAGGTCCCTGCTGGCCACGCCAGTCCTGACACAAGCCAGGATGCCATTGGCCTTCTTGGCCACCTGGGCACACTGCTGGCTCATGTTCATGATGACGTGTGGAATATTGAATATCACAGAAGAGTGATCCCATACCTGTAGTTATGGCTTGAACTCTGCCTACCTAACAGGTTACTGCTTGGTATGATTTCACTGTTTTTTCTTTTTTTTTCTTTTGGGTGTTTTGAGTAGACTTTAGAAATCCTTGTCTTATTACAGAGCAGAAACACATAGGAGGTACATCAGATCCCTGATCTATTACTGTGTAGTCTGCGTATTATTTCTATGGATTCTGTACTGAAACTCATGGACTTTTCATGAGGAAAATGTCCTTTGTATGCAATACAGGTGACGCAGCAGGTCTTGCAGAAGCTGAGCAACAGCAGGTGCCCTACAGACTGAAACATGAAGATGCAAGGCTTATGAACCCCGCACCAGCTTTCGTTAAAGACTTCACTGCAAGTTTAACCTAGATGATTGGCATTTGTGTGTAAGCACCTGGAATATCTAAATTTGAGTGTAAGGAACTGCACTGTAAAACTAGAGTCCACACTGCCATCATATTCAGTCTTTTGGGGCTTAAGGCTTCTTCAACCACAGTATCTTCTTAACTTCATATGACTCAGAGTCATCCTACGACTTCTTTCTCCCTCCTGCAGTGATGGGGGGGGTTTTGATAAAATTGTCCAGCCATATAGGAAGGCATGATCTTAATTGTATTATTTATTCAATAGTTTCTGTCTATCTGGCATCAATGCAAATCTATTTTTGAGAAAAGGACAAGGTGCCTAATAAACAAAACATACTTGGCCAGTCCCTGTGGCCAGACGCTTGTTACCCTGAGAAGACCGTGTAGCTACAGCAGTATGTGGGCTTTGATAGCTGCATACTTCTGCTCCAAGAAGGCCAGATTTCTCCAATGGCATGTGTTTGCTGTGCCACAGCAGAATGCAGAGACAGAGGTCAGGCTTACTTGGAGGACAACAGGAAAATGCCAATTCTGAGTTGTCCACCTCTCCTGGTACTAGTGGTGCTCAAGTGCCACTCACGGAAATTTGCTCTGCAGCTGTCCCAGCAGCTGGTCTATGTGTGGTGAGGATTACTGAGGAAAGGGGTAGTAGGTATTTCAGACTCTGCAGGCATCAGGAGAATCCAGCCAATAGGTCTTCTACCACTTCTCAAAGTGTACCTACTTAGCCCATTGAGAGATTACGATTCACCCATCATAGCAGCCTTCACAGGAGGAGGTTTTTTACATGGAATATGCCAGAATGGTGCCAAAGCACACCAGAGATGCATCATTAGGATTTTAACTTTTTTGGCAGTTGCGGATGTTCAGAAGCTATTATGTTTTATTGGTGACTAGGGAAAAAACTAAGTGGAGAGCAGTGTTTAATAATGAAAGTGCCGAAGTGACACCAAGAGTGGTATTTTTCTGACTTTCAAGTTTCCCACAATGAGCGGGATTTTACACTTTATATTTTGTAATGTCACTCTGCCTACCACCTAAAACTGAACTTTTTTTTATGCTCCCTTCGTTCATTCTGATCCACTGTTGGTCTGAATTGTGACCTATGGCCTTTTAGGGCTGTGACCGATGTTTCCTGACTGTGCATTAGCCCAAGCTATTTTATGCATCATCTGACAGCATTAAGATGGACCAACAGTAAGCTGATAGCAAAGGTAACAGCTCTGCCTTGCAAGTACTCTACCCTGGGAATTCATCTGTTGCTTTAACTTGATACAGAAGGCCTTGTCTTCATTGCTTACACAAGTGCAAAGAGATGGCTAATTGAGCCTCTTGTCATCTTTGTTGCAAATGAGATTTCTGTGTTCTGGAGCTGTAGTCTCAAGAGCACTATTATCATCTTAAAGTGTCCCTTTTACTGCAGGCCCAGAGTAATGTAGATTGATCAAGAAACTTGGGGGGGAGAATGTGAAAACAATCTGTCTGATAGATGTACCTACAGTCTGGATAAAAGAAAGGAAAACTTGCTTTCTCTGGATTCATATTTAGCGCTACTAAACGCTTAAAGAAAATCAATGTAGCTACTTTAAATGTTTAGATATTAATACTTTCCCTTATATACATGCAATTGTCTCTAAAATACCCCAGTGAATTGAATCAGGGCCCTCCAGGAAGATGGCTCTCCCCTCCTGTAGCATGGGGAGGTGCAGCCCCACTCCCATCTTCTTACAGCTCCTCAGTACTTGGTCCCTCTAATTTATTCCTAAGAGGCTAAGGCTAATAAGAGAGTGATAATTATGTGCTGACTGCCTTTATTAACCTTCAGTGACCTACTCCTGTCACTGTGGTGTCAGGAGTCCCCTCCCCACATAACAGGGAAGTGACAGAGGTGCTGCTGGTGCCCCAGTGGGTGTCTGCAGTCTCACACGTGAGTGCAGCCATCTGTGCTCCCTGTTGATCTAACACGTGTAAAATATAAAATTAACATGATGAAGGCAGTCGGGTGCAGGCTAATGCAAAGATGGAGACAGACTTTTTCTTTCCCTGTGCTTTTATTCTACTGTTGTTTTACCATGATCCTTTAAAAGTTTTTTATCTGCTGCATGGTGATGCTTCTGAACAGTGCTGCTACTGTTCTTGCAGAAAACTGAGGTGCTTCTTCAGGGTATCTAATTTTGGCACAGGAATGTTGTGTATGGCAAGTTACAGAGCTATACTAGCAGGAGTTAGTACACTGTGGTTCACATCCTCTGTGCTTCAAGAGAGTCTGGGCTGAATCCCACAGGAAATTTAGGAGCTTCTTTCCAAACAGGCACAGCTAGAACAGAGAAGCAAGGACCTGCCAGCACAGGCTGATACTTCGCCCTCCATCAGAGAGTGGGCAGGCAAATGTAAGCCTCTTTCCCTTCTCTCCATCAAAGGATGCCCTTCCCAACACACCAGCAAAGGGGCTGGTACTGGGTTTTGCCCTGAGGAGAAGGAATACGGTTTGGATGACCTGCTAGGCAGAACAGGTAGGTGTTGTAGTCTGTTCCCCAGCCCTTGCCCTGCCTTTGTGGCATTTGTAAGGAAAGAAAGGTTATTGTTTCTCTCTCCTCCATTCACTTTCAAAGATTGTTGTCATCACCAGTTAGACCACTACCTTTTTTTTTTTCCTTTTGTTCTCCACACAGAAGTCTTTCCACATGAACCTGAGGGTGATTGTTTGCAATGTGCTCATGGTTGCTTTGGTTTTCGTTTTCCTTTTGCCCTGCCTGAGTTGGTGATTGTCCATAAAAAACGGTTTTGTTCCTTTAGCTTCCACTCAAGCCATGGGTTGCAGGTGCTTACAGACGATGCAGTATAGAGCAGAGAGCTCCCAGCGTTGCACTGAACAGGTGATGTCCATGTCTGGAAGCAGTGGGCTGATGCTGACATGGTGTTGCACCAGGGCTAGCTTTTTCTCTGTCACGAGAACATCCTTGAGACCGCAAGCTGAGCAACAGCAAGTTGTTCACACTCCTAGAGCAATGCAGGTGTGCAGTAAAATGGGTTAATTTAAATTATGACCCTGGCTCTGCTGTTCAGGACTCACAGCAGTACATTGTGGGTCCTTCAGAGGACTGCAGTAGGCCATGTGGCAGCTTACATTAGAGACTGGAGAGCTGCTCCGGACTTGTCCTCCGGCTCTGGTGAAAGTACTCCTTGTGGTCTTTTGAAAATGTTACACCATGCACCAATCACGTTTTTAATAAGCCACGTTTTGCCCCTCTACTCTGACAGCTAATAAATTATCCAGATCTCTTGATCACCCTTGTATAGCGTAAATGAGTTAATAGAAGTATGAGAATGGCTGATACTGGGTCTTCTTCAGATTGCCTGGGAATGTCTGTTGTTTCATTTTCTCTAACAGTCTTTTATCACAATCCCATATAACCTCCAATCCTGCACTCTCAGAAGAATCTGAGTCATATCTATGCAAAGGACCACCCTCAGTAGGAAGTTAAGACAACCTTACTGAACACTTTTGTGACTTGACTTTGCAAGCTGTCCCCATGCTGAACTCCTCCAGTTCATGAGACTTCAGGGGATTAAAATGAAAATCCATCTGAATCCACAGGTCCACAACCTGCCACAGGGGCAAATGCAAGAAGTTTGTAATGGTTTGTATAAAGCTTTATCCGGCCTACTTGTTTGTCTGGACTTGTTTACAGGATTTTATGGATTCTTTTTATTCCCAAACTATCTCTCTAATCTTTCCAAAATGTAATTAGTAAACTTTAGCAAGTGTGCCCGCAACCTAAGAGAAAGCAAATTTGAAACAAGTGGTGAGTGCTTCCCTTGCTGGCTGGGATGGCATACGAGACATGCATAATGTACTGCCTCTGTTGAACAGTGTAGAAAAGTACTTGCATTCTACTCATTAATGATCTTTGGATATATAAAATGGTTTAATTCCAGTCTTCTTCCTACACAGTTGACTGGATTAACACTAATTCACCAATCTTGTCCACACCAGCACATCATTCTTTGCTCCAAAACAGCACTTCTATAAGAGTGAGCAAACTAAGTATCTCAGCAAAGGTTGTTAGGTTACTTTTATATATTGGCACAGAAAAATAATAGTTTTATCTTCAGGAAGGATATAACTTCCAGGAAGGTTAGTGAATAGTGCACTGATAATTCATTTTGACTCTTTGTTTCTTCCCTTCATTCTGATGCCTACATTTTTGTTTTCATAAATGCAGGGATTCACATAGTCCACTTGGCTGTCTCTTTGTGGAATAGACTTCTGAAGAGAAAAAAAAAAAAAATTAGGATGCATAGAAATGCAGTCTGCAGCTGCTTTCATAACATAGCCTCTCCCACCCCACCCCAAATACCCAAATTACTAATTTTGCTCAGCCATGAGGCACAGAAAAAAGAAGAAAGATTAAGATATTTTAGGCAAGGAATTTGTAGCAAACAAGGACTCAAAACAGAATTAATAATTCAGTTAACTCTTATTTAAACAACATTGGCAGAAGCCCTTTGGGTGACCTCCACAAAGCTTTGCTGAGGCATCCTTTTACAGTCTTCTGTAAGATTAAAACTAACTTCTATAGCTTTAAATCTCCTCTTTCATAGATGCCATATGCTATCATTCTTGGTACATATAAAAGAGAGCTGATTTGAGAGCCACCTTGAAGACATGACTTTACTGAGTCATCCAGTTTTGAAGATACATAAAATTGTTGCTGGTTTCTGGACATTTCTCCTGAAAGAATGAATTAACTGATTAGGCTGAAACTGTCATTGGCTCTTTATTGCCCACAGGACCAGCCATCACCTCTATCAAGAAGACAGAGAAGAAATGCTGCGGGCAGCTGTTTTAACAGTACTTTACCAAAGAGATTATGCAGGATTTGTCTGGCATTGAATCACTGGCTTGTGTAAACACCAGATGTAAATGAAATGCGGTGTCTTAACTAAAATGCTGTGTTTTGGCCAGTGGAAGCAATATATTATTAAACATAATGCTACTGTTACCTGTACTTGGATTATGTATCTGTAGCATCCTCCCTGTCCCCTCGGGGACCATTCTCATACCCAGACACTGCTGGGCCAATGCCATGAAGGGGTGCTGCTGAGGCCCTCACACATGCCTTGCTCTTAGAGTGGGCTCAGAGGCAATGCTTCTTGATGTCTGCAGAGATCAGGTCTTGATGTTTGATGCCCTCAAGAAGGTCCTGGGCACCGTCAGCCTCTCTCTTCTCGCTCTAGTGCCTGCACATCTGTCCTTGGGTAGGCGTACTGGCTCAAAGTTCCCCAGCAAGAGGCACGTGTGGGGCCTTATTCTGGCCAGAGGGAAGATGTGGCTATGGCCTGCTGGGATGAGTGTGGAGGAAAAGCAACATCCTGGGAGGATTTAAACTACAGGGACACAGCCCATGGGGTTGGTGCCTGCCATTCTGTCTTCAGGTGGCTGCTGAGAAAATATGCAAACAGGAACAGGGAAATGGCAGAAAGATGTTGTCACAGGGCTCTTGCCTTCCCTACCCAGTCTTCTCTCCGCCACTGTTGTCCCCCATCTGGGGGAGTGCCATTGTATGTCCAGATGAGTGCAGGACATGGGTTCATGCAGGAGAGCTGTTGCTGGGTGGCCGAAGGAGCTGGTGGTAGGTGTCCCTCCTGAAGGTGTTTGCCTGGGGCACCTTCCCACAGCCCTCTACAAGCATGGGTCAAATGGAGAAGCATGCATGCAGATGTAGTAGTTCAAAGTGGTGAATCCTGATACAGCAAAGCATTTAGGTGCTAGGTGACAAATGTGGAATCAACAGGGTTTTGTAGGTGTTTATGGTAAACGTAGTCCTGAGGTATGACAAGGAGATATAGATAGATAGATAGATAGATAGATAGATAGATAGATAGATAGATAGATATACACACACACAGACTATATACTCCACGAAACTTTTCATAGCATCACAGCAAGCATGTGCCTGAACCCAGAACTGGACCTGCTCTTGCAAGACCTTGATCAGATTTTGTTCCTGGAAGGGCCACAAAATATTTAATTTCCTTCCAGTTCTTGGAAGAACTGCATTCTAAAAACATTCCTTACAGGTCTGCTGAAGAGGAAAGTGAAAGCCATATGCAAAAAGACAACTGGTAACAGTAATACACTGCAGGTCTGCTGAGATGAGGGGATCCAAAATTGTCAAGAAGTGTTGCTGGCGTATCTGCATGGGGTGGCCTCCTGGCCAAGAGCAGAATAAACTGTACTACTTTGTTAAAGTTTGCACTAGTAGTAATCATTTTACAAACAAACAAACAAAAAAATAAGTCAGGTGTATTCCAGTATAAAGGCTAGTGCTACAAGAGATTGGACTGGCAGGGAATTAGTGATACCTGATAGTCTTACAGATTTAGTCACAGACCCAAAGTAATACACTTCTGAAAATTGAACTAGCTCTGCATTTTACATACTGTCTAACCAGGGTGGAGTGGCTTGTCCCCTCCAGCCTGGCTGCTTTTTCTGCTCTGCAGATATCACAGCCAGCAATGCAGTTGGGGGGCTGCTTGGTCTCCCCTTGCAGCATCCAGATGTGGCTCCTTATCTGGCAGGGGAGGAGGAAGAGCAGCACTTCATGCTCAGTGTGATGCCTGCTTCACCCACAAAGGGGTGCAGCAATTGAGGACAAGGTCTGAGGTTTTCCAATGCTGTTCTGCTATGACAAAAATAATTCAATTAGCTGACCGAAAAAATGTGACTTAGAAATGCGCAGTGCTAAAACGTGTTCCTTCTCGGTTAAAGCACATAGTTATGGAAAGTCATTGACCCTGCTACAGAAGAGCTGCAAGTATCTCGATGCTTTGTTAATCCAATGACAAAACGCAAGGTACCTGTTTTAAGTTCCCAGCTTTACTTAGGCCATCTGGGATCTGCACAAGCCATCTGATAACAGGTTTGCACCAGTGGTCTGTTAAATGAACTTCATTAACCTCCCACTCTGTAACAGTGAGTAGCTTTATGCAGTTTTCTCTTTCTGTCATGCAGTTCACTGAATTACCAAATATCCAAGAAAACCAGTGTTCTCTGAGGCTGGAAATGGCTGGAGAGTATAGTTCTGATCACAGTGATCTTGAGTCTGAACTCTTTAAATTAATCCCCTGTTCCTTCTGGCCTCTTTAAGAGGAGAAGGTTTGCAACTTTCTTTTTTATTACCGTGGCACCACATAGCGAGGAATGAACTGGCTTTTCCATTACAAAGCACTTTTTCATTTCTCAGCACGCTGAAGCCTGGCACACAATGCTAACCCAAGATGCAGGAAGTTTTTTTAGCAGCTTAAAGCAAATTAAGCTTTCTTTGAGTTTTGGGAGCAAACAGGGTTGTTTGTTTCTGAGGGGAAAAACTGGGTGGTTTTAGCTGGAGCCTGGCAAAATAGTGTATATATAGAGCCAGGAAAGCCAGGTTGTTTTGTTGGCTCTAAATATACTCTTTACCCTTACTCTGACTAAGATTTTATTTTTAAAAACAGACAAGATTCCAGCAATCTCTTAGTTCTTGCTTTGAGTAAGTTCCCTCTTTTTCATTCATGTACTGCGTTTGCCTTTTTTGTTTTCCTTATTTTGCTTTGCCAGTTGAATGCTGAATACAGCCATCCCATGTCCTAGATTTATCAGCACAGGAAGGTATCATTCCTGTTCTCACTGCAAGCAGCCTCTTCAAGTCACCCTTGGCACAACACCCTTCGTATGATGGGATTGCAAACAACATCTGTCTAATCCCTGCGTGATTTCAAGGGAATATAGAGAAGGCTCATACTGGTCTTGCAATAAATTTACAAAAACATATTCCTGTCCTGTGTAACGGCGTCAATGTAATGAGGATCCAGAGCAATTATTTCCAAGTTCACTTTCCTTCTTAGATCCTCCAGAGATGTAGCTGTCATTCCCCAAAGAGGGAGAGGGCTTTTCTCTCCTCTGTCGCTTCTGCTGAGAAAATGTTACCACCACCATTGGTAATATCATATGCTTTATGCTCAGTTGCCTCTGTTTTATTTGAAAAGTATTCCAAGATGCCTCAATAAGTCCAAAATACCCTCCAGCCATAAACTGTGCTTGAGGCAAATGGATTGACTGAACCGAAGTCATTAGAGGAAGTAAACAGTGTTAAGCAAGATACATGAATGTATAAATCTGCACTGCTGCTTTGTCCATTTGAATATCACAAGTAACAAAGATCTATGGTCTCCAGTTTAATTTTGACTTAAATTGGTTACTGACTGTGTGGTAAATGTTATTTTCTTACAAAAATTATATATTACATAGAGGTGATGCTTTTAAATTAACGTACATCTAGTTCCCTTTAAATCCTATGCACAATCAGCAGAGGAATGTTTTTTTTGCTTTTGTCACCAATGCAACAGCAGAATTGCCCAGTGTGTGCTGCCATTTATGTCCTGCCTCCTCCTAAGGGCAAAATTGTCTGTGCGCCTATCTGTGCAGTGAGCATAATGCACATTGTATTAATTTAGATCCACCCTCAAAAACTAAACTAAGGCAAAACCCAAATGGAAAATTATTAAAAATAAACACCTCTTCTCTCTAAAACCAGAACATGGAAAAAAGTTACCCTTCTATAAGGTTAACTCTTTGTATTCCTTGGAGCCTGTAGATCTCAAAGCAATCTGCCAGGGAGAATTTCCATCATACATGCTTCATCCTCATTTAACAGTGGGAGGAAGCTGAAACAGCCCATCTGTTTCATTTTTGAGGTACAGAGCTTAGGAAGCTGATTTGTCACGCGTAATTCGATGCACTGAATGACAATGTCAGGAAGAGAGCTCAGGTCTTGTGTATGCACTGCTCTGCTCTCACTGGCTAAGATCAAAGCAGCCCCTTTCCTTTGGTGCATCTGTTGCAGACAAGTAGCTACATAAATAGCCTTGCAGCAGCACGTGTGCTCTGATTAGCACATTATTCCATCCCTCTAAAGAAAGTAACGGTGAGTACAGTTAGAGTTATAGTTAGTGTAAGTGTCCCATCGGAGAAATAATGTCAGGTGCACAACTTGCAGTCCCATTTTGCAGTCCCAAAGAATTTAGGCTTCAGTCTAATTCTTTTGACTAACGTTTGCTACGTGAAAAGCCTCTTGTGACATCACTTCTGAGTCCTGTCAATGGTTCTTGTGCCACTAAAACCATACTGAACATACAACAGCAACAGAAAAAGCAGGAGGGTTTTCCCCTAATTTTCTGAGCATACTTTCCTTTTGATGCAAACACAAACCTCTTAGTTGTGGCCATAGCATAGAAGTCACACTGTGCAATTGCCTCTCCTGATGTCACAATCAGCTTTGCTGGGTTGTTTTCTCTATGAGCGCCCTGCTGTGTGCATCTGTAGGAGAACTTTGACTGAATACTGCAAAGATGGTGGAAGTAAAGACTTGAATAAAACCTTCAAAACCCCTATAAAGCTGGTTTTTCATTTTAATAAAAACTGTAATTCTCTTCCTCATTGCACAAAGTAACTTTCTAGCTCTAAGACCCAAGGACAGAAACCCAATGAAGTAAAAAATTGTATAATATAGGGAATGGAATACATTTAGTGTCCATAGCAGCAGCAAATTCCCATTTAAGAAATGAACAAGAAACCACGGTATGTTTTTGTGGTTGTATATTACCTATTGTAGTGTTAAAGGCTGCAGCCAGAGCGAAAAAAAAAAAAAAAAAGCCCTATCTTTTGAGTTAAGGCATTCGCTAGAAATTAGTTCAATGGATCCAGGCAACAGGATCTAAATGGAAAAATCTCTGAATGCATACTGAATATTCTCTAAATTTATTTTGTTCAAATATTCCCTGCCCTATGGGATCCCTGACCACTGGTTTAGTACTGACCTGGACTTTTATTTAACCTTCCTTTATCAGTACTGGCAGCCTGTGCTCAGAGACCTTTTGTAGAGAAAGGTGAACCACATGTCAAATTTCTGGAGTTTTTAATGAACAGTATTAAGTGGAGATAGACTAACTACTTCAAACAAGCTGAGGGTGATCTGTAACATCATACAAAAGCTTAAAATGTACCAAATCCAAAAGCTGCTGAGATATTTCAGCCTTACTTCTTGTTGAAGCCTGGCTTTTATAGTTACGTATTACTTCATGCAAGTTTTGTTTCCCATGTGGTTCCCCAAATGGGCCAAATTCTTGTGCAACGGAGCTGGCGCCCATCCACTGAGGAGAGCAGTCTCTGCAGCGGATGTTGCCCCAGCACCTGCCAGCCTGCAAACTGCCATGGTTAAAGGGTCAGGGCTGAGAAATAAAAGAAAGGCAGAAAGTAGTCGTCTTTTTTAGCTCCTGCTTTTGTGTGAAATATCTCCTTGTTTGTAGCAAAGACGAGCTTTTTGCCCGAGAGGTCAGGCTGTGCAAGAAGGGAGACAGAGGCGCCTCTGTGGTCATGTCCTCAGGATGCCGTGAGCTGGCAGAGGGAAGGCGCCAAGCCAAGGGAAAGAGGTGAGACCCAGCCACAGTAGGGCTACGCACTCTTTTGACAGAGAAGGTAATCAGGCATCTGAAGCAAAATTAAGTGCTAGAAAAGCTCCCACTGGCCGCTGCAGAAGCCTCCATTTACAGAGCCCCCCAGGGCCATCAGGAGGACTCATATGTGTTTGGCTGCTCCACAGGCAGAGCTCCGCTCAGGCTCTGTGCAGTCGCCACTGAGCTCGGCCCGAGCTTGCTCAGACCAGGGACATCAGGGTCTGGTCACCACCAGGAACTGAAGGGCTCCCTCCGGCAGAGACACAGGCACACTCAGTCCTAGAAGGCTCCCATCCCCACTGAGAGGTCTGCAGGCAAAACAATGGCATTTGGGAATGGCAAAAAAGCACAAAATCTCTCTCCAGGACCAGCTTATTAAAGCATTAAGGCTGGCAAGAGTCACGATGAGCTTCCCCCACCTCTTCTTCCAGTTACATTTATCTTTTTGTCAGGTCATCTTGTATCTGAACAATAATGAATACACCAGCAGTTTAAAGCTCATTTCCCCAGCCTGCCTAGGAAGCACTCCAAGTCCTGTCAATTACCCGATCCAGATACTGTATTATTTTGCCAAGGTTTCTCCAGACCCCACTTGACACCTTCAGAATCCCTACTTCACAACCTGCACGCTAGCTAGAGAGTAGTTGCTATTCTTAAGCACAAGCTTGTCAAAGCTGATCACAGCAGGTATTAATAACCAGCTGCTGCTTTTCTCCTCAAGCAAAGCAATGAGAAGCTGGTGAAGATCTGTTTACATGATTCTTAAAAAGCAAAGTTCTTCTTTCTCCCCAGAAGCATTATTGATTTAATTGAAGAACTCCCCTGGGGGAAGGGGTTGCTTGCGGAAAGGTTACAGCCTGTTAAGAAAAAATTATCACCATCAATTGTCAGCTCTTTAACCTAATGATGACAATCTTCAATAGCTTACTCTACTCTGCAAAATTACATACAGCACTTAATTAGATTAATTAGCAAAATAGAGTTATCATAAAGAGTCTGGCTCTATATTTCAGTACCAGAAAGGAATGTGTGAGGAAAAAAAAGTGTAAGTTAGTCTAAATGAGACCTGTCACTCATTAAATAGTAACTGGTAACTGCTCTGTTTGATTGTTGAAAATTTGTTTTCCTGTCTTGTTCCAAAATCTGAAAAATATGCTCAAAAACTTGGGCTTTTTTGATGGATACTTGCAATGAATAGAATTTAGGATTGCTTGTTGCTATCTTTACAAAGGGGAGCATTTCAGAATAATGAATCTATCCTTAAAGTAGGTAGAAAAGTGCTGTAAAGGGAGGTAGCTGAGTCAATTAGGTGGTTGTATCAGGTTTTTCAGCATTCTAGTATAGTGCAAGCACAGGATTTACCAATTTCTTCAGAGGAAAATGTACTTTTCTTTTAAAAAGTACATAAAATGATGGTCTTTGCCAAGCCTGAGATTTGTGAGACTCGAAGAATGATGGTTTGTGGGTTTGCAGTAGACACCAAAGTGAGTCAATGTTATGTTTCGTATTTCCTGCTGGGGAGCATCAACACTCACATGATGTTCAGCAACAAAATCCCTGGTCTGTGCTTTGTTTGCTGAGCGTAAACCCCTGTTTCACACTGAAGATGACATCTACTGTTACTGTCAGACATTTCAGTCTTGTACAGCATTACTTCAAATAGATATTTATAGCTAAAGTAGTGGCACTTTTAAGTAAAAAGGGATGGATTCAGATCCCTCTTCTCATGTTGAAATATTAAAACAGTTGTCCAGAAACTTTCTGAACCTTTGACTTTGTTCCTAATTGTGTGGTAAACTGAGAAAGTTCCCAGAACAGAAACGCCAGAAGACCAGTTATACTCTAAAGGAGTAAAGACAGAGACTGCGTGATCTGTGCAGTTCTGGAAAAGAAAGCATTATTTAAACTGGTCAAAAATGGTGGGGGAGGGAAGAGGAACTAAATCAAAGGGTGATGACTTAAAAATTTTCAATAAAAATTGTTTTACTAAGCAGAATGACAAGTAAGCCCAACTTCTTATTTGATGAGCATATAACTTGATAATATTGTACGGATACTCTGTGTCATGCCTGATAACTTCAATTTAAAATAATTTAAATGACCTAAAATTAGTTTAATGCTATTAATATGTAATTAACTTTGAACAGGAAACACCATCCTGAGGAAGTGTTTCTAGTGGAGTGCCATGTAGGGCCTGATGGTTGCTTTCAATTTTATACTGATCTGAAAAAAGATATAATTAAGGATACAATTTACAGAGGACGCATTTTACTGAAGTGTAAATAAAAGGGAGTTTAAGTCATTTGGATCACTCGACTACATGACAGCATTAAACACATTTAGGAAAGAAGAAAGGTGTGACTAGCAATAGCAGCCCATGTGATGTATCACTAGCATGGATCATGTCTCTGTCGTTCCTGAAATGTTATATATGTTTTCAGTGTCAACACCAGAATTTATGCTGAGAGATCAAAAAGGATTAACAAGGAAGGCAATAGAATGACTTGAGGACTTGACAATGCACTTCAGTGAGATACTCAATTTGATGCATAAAATAATGCATGTTTCAAGCCTGATTAGGCTACAAGAAAGATTTCTGATTATAGTGGGATCTGTTATCTGGTCGATGAGTGAAAGTTCAAGGCAGGCAAACTTAAACTAGAAAAAAAGTACAAGTTTTACCATGAGAAAAATTAGCCTACAAAAATAGTTTAATTATCATTTTATAGCTCTTAGAAAAGATGGGATGTGGATTTAAAGATCTGCTGCAGGTGAAGGATATAAGCAGAAGAGACTGGGTGAGCTTGTGATTATAAGTGTTGTTAGGCAGACTAAATTATCTGAAGTGTTCCCACCTAGATCTCTGAATAGCTCTTTTTCTCATGTGTTGAAAGGGTATTTGCCAGAAATTTTCAGTAAAGTGGATCTGAGACCAACTTAAGCCTTCACAGTGGCATCCCTCATGCCAAGGAGACAGAGCTGTGATGTTTCTTTTCATTTTCTGCAGTGGTACAGAATAAACAGTGGATGGTGAGATCATAGATTTAGCTGTGTGGCAACTTTCAGGAAAGGTGGCAAGAGTGTTATAAATAGAGGCAGGCAAACCAACTGAGATAAAGTTAGAAACAACCTCAGCCTGGACCACAGACTAATATTTCCACAAAATGTGTGGAGAAATTGGAATATAAATAACTGCCAGTGACTAAAGTCAGGATGTTTTACATGTGTAACGTACCCCAAGGAAGACATCTGATAGCTATTTGCATCATGACTGACATTTTCAAAGACAGGGTCCCAGAAGTGTAGCCTAACAAACCTTGATTTGTAGTGGTGAAAATCTATTTTGAGAATTTTGGTCTACCTATAGCCATTCCAGCAGCAGTGATAACATAGACCTGGTGTAACTTTTGCTCACCTGGGGCTAAATAGTACACGATATCTGTCAATGAGAGCGGCAGTAGTTTCGTTCTGTTCAAGCACCCTCAGAGAGAAAATCCATAGCTCTGCCACAGGGTAGCCAGAAATAGATCGTGGTGTACCCCAAGTAACATGTTACACATAAACCATGCAGAGTCTTCCGGCCAGATCCCAGGATACCAGCACACCTATAGTTAGTCCCACAGACACTTAGTCATATCTACAGCTGGACGCAAGAACACAGCACAGTTTGCGGTCTACAAAAATATATTTCTCTCAAAATAGGCCAGGCCAGGCCAGCCTCAGTTCAGTCTCAAAACACCCCTGGGATCTCATTTCTCTCTGGATTACAGGGCACCAAACAACTCTTCCTCTGCTTGCAGTTTGCTTCCTCAGGGAAGCAATTTGGGGGCTGAACTCAGTTCTTCTAAAGGTGTGTGCATCTTTTGACTGGCAGAATGATAGGCATCCCCTCTATACAAATTGGATTTATCTCCCTTAAAACTTGGCAAACAAATGTTATGTTACTTGGAAAAAGATGAAACTGTATTTCTTAGAAGGGGCCTGGCTCCTTTTTGCAAGACAAAGCCATTTGATTTCAGAGAGTTTTTCTGTCTCAGTAAAAGAACTAAGTCACTTCTGGTGTGAGCATGTGCTACGGGTCTCTGGAGACAGCCAGCTCTGCAATAAGCTGACTTAGATGCTGATACTAGAAAGAGCCCTTACTGGATTTCACCTCAAAATGTCTCTGATGTACCTGGTATGTGCAAGATCCATGAACAATATCATGCTTATACCTGTATGATGCTGTTGTACATATATTAGAAACTGCTTTTCCATACCACCTATGTTGTGCTCAGGTTTCACACTATCCAATATATCCTCACTGACCACCACTGCCCTTCCCATCCTTTGATATAATACACAGATATGATTTCCTTAGTCCGGTGAAATGTCTGTAAAATTCCAAAAATGTCCACAAATGACCACAAAATGTCCATTGAGATCATTTATTCCAGAACGTTGGGCTCCATTTATTATGATGGTCACTCAGGACAGGAGAGGTGGTGTGTTGCATGGGGTTACGGGGCACCAAAGCCAGTTCAGGTTGGGTCACTGTTGCACTTGCACTGCTTCTTGTAAGGTTTGTTCCCCACTGGCTCAGGTGGTTCCTGCTATAGTAATTCCTATAACATGCAACTCAAATCATGGGTTATAACATTTAAAAGGTATTTCCATTACAGTGTGCACCCCTGGTCCCTTTGGACCAGCCCAGCCCTCTCTAATACTCCAGTAAGACTTAACGTCCTCTTCCTTCGTCAGTGCTGTGCGTCAGCATTCCCCTTGGCAGAGCAATCCCAAGGCAAGCACCCAAGCAATAAAGACAGTCATTGCTGCCGTTCTTTTGGATTTATTGTACTTTCTATTATCAGCTCCTCAGCTGCTGAGTCCTCTCTGTCTGTCTGCATGGTCAACCTGCAGTAGAGGATGAATACAGTCATGGTTGATTACATACTTACCGGAGAGTGTAAAAGGCCTGGTGGAAGGCAGTTAGGCTACAGGTATGTGTCAGCTGCTGACAGCATAAAGCCAAAAACTGTTGCATTGGTGGGGAGTGCATTCACACCAGAGAATAACAACTTGCAAAGCAGCCGATACCCTTACCGCACTACTGAAAGGGAAAGACCTGACCGCCCTTCTGTCCTGCTCTCCACTCACTCGCTCCGTGGTTGTGTTGCACGCAAGGGCAGCTGCTGCACTGGGGGTGGGTTTGTGCTGCTTGCCTGCCCCCCCACCACCACTGGGGCATTAGGATTTGAAGCACTGCAGGGGAAACGGTTAATGAAATAAGCACACTCTGTTTCTCAGTCATTTAAACCATTCTCACTTGTGTCAGGTTTCATTTTACAAACCCCTCATGTTGTGTCTGAAACCGGTTGGCAGTTTGAAGCTTTTAAGAACAGTTTCACAATAGATCATCCAGTATGTGGTAATATGTCTTCATGATACCACACCAGTGTTTCATACTTCTTCCTTTTAGACCTTCCAGCTGAATTTGAATTTAACTTTGTTTTCGGCACAAGCGTCCTTCCAACTCCAGATTGCCTCAGCATGCTACAAACCACTGGAAAAGTCTGAGCTTTCAGCTTGTGTTTGCAGTTCAGCTGGCTACAACAATTTACTTGAGAAATAGTTGGCAATCCAGCACATTTTGTCATCTTCCCTGCTTCTTCTGCAATGTTAGAGCTCTTTCAGTCTTAGAAGAGCTGTCCGCATGAGAAGAACAAAGTCCCACTGCTGAGACATTTAAATGCCATGAAATGTCACAACATCAGATAAGCTTCAAGATCTTAAAAAAGGATTAAAAGTGCAGAGAGTTTATTGGATGCTGACATGCAGTTAATAGCAGTTTTGCATGCAATGACTTCACACAGTGTTTCTGTGCAGTTTTAAATGTCATGTAAGCGTACAAATTCCATTCAAACATAACCTTTATTATGAGAGCATCAATAACAGAAAAATCTAATTAAAGGATAAAAGGCTTGGTGGAAACATAACCTTTTTCATATCAAATTGGCAATGAATTAACAGAATTCTATGAAGGATATTATTTCAGAGGAGGACTGACAAGCACAGAGAAAACCCTGCCTTCCACCACACGGTTTAGCGTTAAGTTCCTCCTCTCTCTTAAGCAACCCATCCCCTCTCTTTGTAATCCTGAGTGAATTATTATTCCATGTGGCTGCATCAAAATACATGAAAACAGCAGCTGGACCTTTGAAATCCCCCCTGTTTTGTTCAGCTCGAATCATCTACACTGGGACACTTGCCACCTTGCCACAGTCTGTTACACGCAAGCCCGTGGCTGATGAATTACAGCTCTGTCAATCGTCCTGTCTAGCAAATTGCCAGCGTATGAGAAGGAACCCAATATCATTATCAGCATTACAGAACACCATGGACAAAGTAATAGCAGGTTACATTTCCCTCATTCAGTGCTTACCCCAGAAAACTAGGCCATGCTGTCCTTCAAACCATAATGAGAAATACTATTGAGAGGACTGTCAATCTACATAACAGAAGAAATGAGGCTTGACAGTTCAGAAAATTGGGGATAAGTACAGTAGCAGAACCAATTTCTGCAAAAGGATTCTTTATTTTCTCCATACTCAGTCTGAAACAACTAGAAATGACCGAGGCCAAAGCTGTTGTCTAATTTTGACAATA
This sequence comes from Athene noctua, assembly GCF_965140245.1. Taxonomy (NCBI): domain Eukaryota; kingdom Metazoa; phylum Chordata; class Aves; order Strigiformes; family Strigidae; genus Athene; species Athene noctua. The sequence continues at coordinate 142,335,414 of NC_134038.1, read as the reverse complement.
CATACTTATCTGAATGTAGCTGTTGATTTTGGATATGAAGACTTAGAATATGATAAAGTTCCATTTAGGGTCTGTCTTTGCCTAAACCAGAGTTAAGTCCAAGGTATGAATATGCCACATCATACTACAGATGGACGATCAGGATAGCTTTCATCCCCTTCTGTTTCTTTTATTATATCCCTATAGGATCCCTATAAGAATGTTTTTGACCTTGTTCTTTGCATTTCCAAACATCACCCGCTTTTCTTCTACCCTGATTATTCAGAGGTGATTACTCTTCCTTCCAGACTAATTGAAGATATTACAAGTCACTTGATACATAGACTGAGACTCCTCACTGACAGTGAGAACAAAGGCTCAGGACGTCTGAACAGCACCAGTTTTTCAAGTGCATTTCTCTGTGACCCTTCCGTCTCTAATACTGTGGGGTTCCCTCGCTTCCGTTTCACAACTGCTTTCACTGTCAGCCCGCAGCCCCTTTCTTTCTCGGATCTTGCAGAACAGTCCTTACAGCTGATAATGCTGCAGTTCCTGGGTCCTGCAGTTCATCAGCAGCTCATCAAAGCTGTAGGTCTTCATCTCTACAATCTCGAAACTGCTCTGTGGGGTGGTTTGCGCTGCTGCAGCCCTGGCCAGATCAGCAGCCATCATGGGAGGAAAGCACAATAACCATGATGGAAGTGGCAGGTTTAGAAGCTGTCAGCACTGGGGAAAAGGAGTGTGATGAAAACATGCTTCTGGGCATCCCTGAGAGGAGTCTGTCAGAGCATCTCAAGTAAAACTATGCTTGCTGCCTTCTTGCTACGTTAAGGGTAGCAAGGTAAGGACCTTTGCATTACAGGTAGCCAGTGGCAAACAGCAGAAATACCACAGGGCTAAGCAAGCAAAAGAGATTTAAAGATTTTTTCCCGAGCATCATCACACGAGCTGACAAATACAATGAGGACTTTGAAAGCAGGTCTGGATGCTCCCAGCTGGGTGTCTTTCATTGCAGTTGTCCTCTGCCTTTTGAACTGGCTCCCCAGCTTTATGTAGCAGCCATCAGAGGCCCTGCTAAGCTAAAGAAGTCTCTTGATGTCGGGTATTTCACGGATACTTTGCTATACTACTGGGAAACTCATTTAGATATACAACCTGGTTTCTGCATTCCAGTTTATAGCTGGGACTTCTAGGACTTGATGTGATCACATGGTTCTTGGTAAGTCTGAAATCTGTGTCTACTCCTTCAGAGTGTCAGTAATGCTGGGGCGGAGGGCGCTTGTTTTTAACATTTTTGTTGTACAATAATGCTAATTGTAAGTCATATGCCCTAAACATAGAAACAAAATATTTTTTAATTTACTCAAAAAGACAGGAATTATCACGGGGCTTTAAATGCATTACCTACTGCAGCAGCTAGTGTTGGCCATTGACCTGTATCAGTTGTTTCAGTAGATAGCTCAAAGGTCTCTCAATCATTATGACATAGAGGTTATTTTAGGCCCAGATGTGTAACATTTAACCATCCCTTGTTTAGTGCAACAGACTGTCACTCTGAGATTCTGCATAGATTACAAGTACCCTTCTTGAGCTTGCTGAGTAAGTTGGCCTCAGTGAAATCCCGTGGCTGTGACTACTAGCTAATATAAAGCACTGGCCTTTATGGATTTCTGTACTTTGCAGCCTTTTATTTTATTAAAGCATTTCACCATTTACCTACCTTATCTGTATTTCAAACAGTCCAGTAGAACCTAGAAATGGTAATATTTGAATATCAAATATAGCCATTCTTATAGTGTTATAGGTACTATTACTTGCAGTGCAGATCATAAAATAATTTTAATGTGGCTCTTCTAATGAAAAGTCTATGAACAGACTCTTAAGTGCGAGGGTCTGATTTTCAGAGAGATTCAGCACTTGAAGGAACTGAATTGATGTCATTTGCATGTTATATACTTAGGCAATTTGCAAAAGCTGCAATTCCAGCATTGCTCATTACAGTGTTATTTATTAACTGTCTTTCTAGTTTGTATCTGTACAAGAAAGTAAGTATGTGAAAAATATAACACTGCTTAGAAAAACTGGACTGAGGATGTCTTTTTCTGTGGGGATTATAAAAACAGTGGAAGAGACTGATTCTAGATCATATAGTACTCCAACCTGTTCTGTGCATCTCCACCAGTATAGATGCATGTTATCTTTTCAGGGTCCTACTTCTATGATCATATTACTTTTGGTAATGTGTCTATGGTAGGCAAAGCTTATCACTGTGCTTTTGATTAGCTTGAAACACACTGTTCACATCTGATCATTGTTCTTGCAGTTTTCCTCTGGGGTTTGAGCTGTGGCAGAGATTTTATGTGGGTAGAAAATGCCATTTTTCTTTTGCCAGAATTCTTCTGGGGAGATGCTGTCACAGTGCTCCATCACATGTGACGGATCATCACTTACAGAGAATTATCTCTAATACAAAATTGAGTTTTTATCTTGAACTGTCATGTCTGAGAAGTCTCGCCTGTGACACGGGGGAGGGGAAAGAGCTGGATTTAGCAGCTGATTCCTCCTCCAGGACTTAATATATCCTATCTCTCATCCCCAGTTTTGTCCTTAATATTGTAACTGCTGCCGCCTCCCCTTCCTGAGCTAACAGGTCCCCTCAGTTAATATTGTCTCCGGTGCAGCCTCCCCCAGTGTTAAGCTGTGCTCACGTTACAGTGACCAGACTTTCAGTCCAAAACTATGTGTTGTCACAGTGCTGACATCACTAGTGTTCTTCATGCTCTATTTGTGAGTTCTGCTATGAGGACAGGCTGAGAGAGTTGGGGCTGTTCAGCCTGGAGAAGAGAAGGCTCTGGGAGACCTTATAGCGGCCTTCCAGGACTTAAAGGGAAAGATGGGGAGGGACTCTGTATCACGGAGTGTAGTGATAGGATGATGGGTAAGTTTTAAACTGAAAGAAGGTTGATTTAGATTAGATAAGAAATCCTTCCCTGTGAGGGTGGTGAGACACTGGCACAGGTTTCCCAGAGGAGCTGTGGCTGCCCCCTCCCTGGCAGTGTTCAAGGCCAGGTTGGACGGGGCTTTGAGCAACCTGGGCTAGTGGAAGGTGTCCCTGCCCAGGGCAGGGGGGGGCTGGAACTAGATGATCTTTAAGGTCCCTTTGAACCCAAACCAGTCTATCATTAGCTGTTAAAATCATGTTGAAAGAATGCTGGAAAAATACTCAGTAAATCGATACAACTCTCTCCAAGCAAATAAACTTTGAATACTGGTTGTGAATCAAGGCTCAGAAAAAAATGGGAACAAAATGTATCATTCTGTAAAAATGTGTGCAAATAAATGTAAGCACACAATACTACACCTTAGAGAAAGATAGATGTTCAGGAAACGCTGTTTCCAGGCCTGCTTGCTGACTGCTCCCTGTCACAGGCATGAGGCTCTCTGAAATGCAGGGACAGCCATTACTCTCCTGGGAAGCTCCCTACCCACCTCCACAATTACAGAGTCCTGATCTAAGGTGATCCTTATTTCTCCACCCAAAGAAATTCTTTTTTCAGTAATCCTGGCACAAGTAGCAGCACCAGTACATTATATAAAAAGACATTTGAAGATTCTGTTACATATTCAGACTTGAGAAATTTAATCATTATTTGGCTAAGGACATATCAAAACCACAGCAGGTATCATCAGTTCTGGAATATGGGACAGAGACCGAGAGCTACAGCTGAAACCTAGGGCTTTTTCTAACATTTCTGGAAGGGGTTATTTTTGATCCATAAAATTAACGTCCAAGATAAAAAGAAGCTTATGCTGTGAGCCACAGCATAAAGACCATGCTATAAGAGTGTAACAAAATCTTCCTTTACTCTTTTACCAGTCATGAAAAACACTGAACTCCCCAGAACTTGGCGCCCCACATGGACATGCTTCGTTTGTAATCAACTGATAGGATTTGTGTTTCAGTTTATAATCAACTGATAGGATTTCTATTTCAAAACCCTCTTCACCAATCAGTAGCACATTTGAGTATGTCTGCTAAGTACATGCCACTGAGAAACTACGTAGACATCAGTGCACTTTGTAAAACAGTTATCTAGTGAAACCTGACGTACGTGGCATTCAAACACAAAAAGTGCTGCCTTCTCACGATGTACTATTTATATGTCAGTTTATTTCACTCCTAGCCGCCTTCTGTGGGGGTTTTTTTCTGCAGTTAACGCAGTATGTTTCTTCTGCTACTTCAAAATGTGGTAGGTGTCATTTCCTTCAATTTATCGATGGAGGAAGCTGAGGGTCAGTGAACAAAGCCCAGGCCTTTGAGTTCCTGCGCTCCGTTTCCTGGCCCTGCTGCTTTCCTTCTCCCAGACGATCAGCAACGCACAGGCCAACGCTGCATCCAGCTGAGAAGGCCCTCTGCTCCTCCATGTTTATCTCCATGGAAAACAGACCACTAATAAAACATCTAAGCTCATTCAGAAAGCTCTTCTACAGACTGCAGGTGGCTTACCAAGGCTGGATTGCTCTTGATGCAGCAGGAGAGGTTCATGACAGCTGAATCTCTAGTTGGTCGTGCTACTCCCACTCCTGCTCAAGCTGCCTCCTTTCATGCTACCCTCCCACACCGCCTCTCAAACACTCCACTCCTGATAACACCCCAGCGCCCCCCACAACCCCCTTTCACTCTCAACTTTGGTGTGCCAGAGTGGCACCAAGTGGGAACTCCTATGAGCTAAAGTGGCACAAGTACATACGCCAAAGCAGCGCTTGCAGCTGGGCACAGAAAGCTAAATTAAGAGCTCAGCATTCACACCTGACTGCTCTCCCAGCATCGCGGCTATCTTTGTCACGCCAAATAATATTGCCAAGGGAAGAAACATTACACTTTTGTCCCAAGGTACTGGTCACATTCCTAGTACCACTGGGAAGCATTAGGGATCCCACAGGATAGCACTTGGACTATGCCATCCTGTGGTTGCCCATACTCCTGGGCTAAAATTCTTCATTTTTTTAACATTAAATTCTAGTGTTCCTTCTTCCGTCTCCTCACTGCCGCCTTTCCAATGGCAAGTAGTTATCTGCCTTTCCAACTCAGTTGACTGCAGCAGATGCTCCCCTAAGCCTATGGGGGCTTGTTGCTGCTCTTGTACTCAAGTCCTGTTTCTAATCTTTCTGCTGTGTTGCTTTTTTGCTACCCTTTCCACAGCCACCCAGACAACAGAGGTGATGAGTCAGAAAGGGAAGTTTAATAGTGTCCAGAAACAGAAATAACCAGAAAACCTCAAGAGTTTTACTGCCTTTTTCTTATTGAGAACAAACAAATCATAATGAATAAAGAGCATCACATGGGTTAGTTTTGAAAACTATCACACTGACCTGTCCCACAGCTGCTTTCAAAATACTGAGAGCAAAAGAAATCAGGGAGTGGTAAGAACTGTGGAGATTTTCTTCTTTAAATGTTTACAGGAGTTCAAAAGACTGGAGGTCATTATAGGACACATGCAGATCTATTAATTTTTAAACCAAGTTGTTAAATATTCCATTTAGAAAGCTTAAATGGTTAGAGTGAGTAGGTGTGAATAGAAAAAGAAAAGATGTGGTGAAGTCCTACACCCATTACAGTCAAAAGAAGCAAGCTGGTGACTTCACCAGTTTCAGAATATTGCTCACAGTATTAAAACCCCATGGGCTAGTCATCCTCCAGCAGGAGTGCTCCGTTACCTATATGGGGATAAAATGATTTCACAGTGAAGTACACGCCACTGCAAGTGCATATTGTGCCATGGATATGGCTACATGATCATCCTTTTTAGCAAATATTGCTCTTTATATTAATTTTGAACCTTCAGTTAACACAAGTGTAAACCTAAGTAGGCTAAGGGTTAATGAAAGATTATTATACTTGTGCACAGACCATCCAGGAGTTTCCTTGATCTGTGCAGCAAACAATGCAGGTAACAAGAAGAAATCAGCATTACTGATAAAATAACATTCAGGCAGTAAAAGAACTAGGAAAGCATACAAGTGGAAGGGAAACTCAAGCACTACAAGAATGGAGGATTGGGTCCTTTCAGATTAGTTCATCTGATTAGTAGAGCAGTTCTAATTTTTAGTCATCTTGGAACTCACTTCCATTTTTCATGCTGGCAATTCTGAATCATCTCTCTGCTGCTTCAACTTCAAAACAGGAAAAAGTGAATACAGTAACCAGCCATGGAGTCTTATAAAAATATTCCTGTGCTATATGAAGTAGCTGAAAAAAGGCTTGACTCATAAAGCATCTTTCACCACGCCTGCATGGGCAAGCTTGTGAAATTGTGCGGGACACCAATCTAGTACTCCTTGATGCAGCAGTGTAACAACATGAAGAGAAGGTAAAGAAACAAAACACCTGAGACAAAAAGGAAATTTTGCAACTTAAATTCTGATCCTACTGACTTTAGTAGAAGCCTACTACCGACAGCAGAAGGGCCACAACTTCACCAGTAGAGCTTGTCCCCCAGCTCTCTTTTGAAGGTTTTTGCTGCTTTGGTGGCATCAATGGGCTCAGACATGTTCCTCAGCAAATGCTGCTGTGGGAATTCCTGGAGAACAGAGTTGTCTTCTGTAGTTGGTCGGTGCGTTCAGAGGATGGAGGACTTGGTCCTGGGCTCTGCAATTAAATATCCAATAGCTGCTATATACCACACGAAGCACAACCAATGAGAAGGGGAGTTTAAGCAAGAAGAATGCAGATGAGGCTTAGACACATGTCTCTTTTTCAAACGGGCACTGTTCATCCTTCTTGTGTTCAAAAAAAGAATTCACTGCTAGTGTCTACATGGATAATCTGTACGTGAACTTTTCCTTTCCCAATTAGTATTTTCTTTTAAATTGAGCAATAGGTTGACTTAGGTCTCCATACATACCCGTACTCATTCACTGATAACTGGAGCCAAACAAAATCAAAAAAGGCAGTCAGAAAAATAGTCAGTTTTGGCCTTATTTTTCATAGTTCAAAACTATTTAAACAGTTCAACTGTATTACAGCACATTTAAGAAAATAAAGGGAAAAAAAAAAGTGTAAAGTTAACCTGTGATTAATTTTATTTGGAATACTTCACCAGATCTTGGGTGCTTCTTCTATATAATCTAAAATAAACACTGTAAAAATGGACTAATAATGAAAGTAAATTGCATCACGGATGCAAAGAATGCTTTAAGAAAATACAACTGAGAAAAATATGCTAATAAATTTAGTTTTGAAATTATCATCACTCGGTTAACAATAGAGCCCGATACTTTACTTGCAGTTTATCCTGCATTCTTTTAACATGCACCATGTAAACTCCCTAAAGGATTTTTAGCTACACATCATCTTTCAGAGTATCTGCTTCACTGAGTTAATTTTAAGGATTTCTGGTACATACAGATCTGGACCGAGTATGAATAATGCACAAAAGTGACTTCCATTTTAAGGGATCAGCACTACATTTGAATCCAAATCTATTTAAACGCATAAATAAGCTAAATGCATATATTTTAACTTTTTTCTTCATTTTAAAGCAGATACTACGTAAAGATATTACTCAAAAAAAGTATTATCTTCCTTTCTAACAAAACAGAACAGGATCAGAGTAAGCAGAGTTCTATATATTGTAGAGTTGAACATACAAAATCTGTCAGCCCTAGCTTATGTGATACTCATCTTTCACTTACTTTTTTTTGGCCTTAAAATGAAGAAAGAAACACCAAACTGTGCCATCATTTCAATGTTCCCTCACCTCTTCCAAGGTTGTAATGTGCTAAACATTATGAAATATTATATTATAGATAATATTATATATAATTATTATATATTCAACATATGAATGCTAAGAAATGCTCAGCCATCAGTTTTGATAACCTGGCTGTAGAAAGAGACTCTACAGAAATGCTTCATTTGTCGAATGAATTACGTCATTCTGTAAATGCCATGCAAACAGTGGTGGGCCAGGACTGCAAATGGAGCTTTACTGGCTTTTAGGCTACTCTGAAGTATTACGCTAACTGTACCAACGTTTTTCCAGTCTACATCTTTCACTTAGGACTAGAAGTCAGAACTAAAATTCCAACAGCCTAGGTTTTGGTTTTTCTGATAAAGTGAAACTCACCTTGTATATTTATGGCCAGCTGAATCTTGATGTAACACAGTTATTTTGCTGTAGATAAATCAATTTTAGATCTGATAGATTTGGCCCTGGAAGACTAATTTCATACTGTCCCAGAATACAGTTAGCAGTGGTGAATTTCATGCCGCTTCCCATCAACTTCAGGTGCAATCAGAAGACTTCCAGCTGACAACATAGAGAACTGCTGTCTAAAAAGCAACACTTGCAGGTGTTTACCACAGGTTAAATGTTTCATTTTGTACAACACAGAAGAGAACTTGCTCCTGGCAAGATTGTAATATTGAGGCATACAATCTGTCACTAGACAGTGAAAGAGCTTAGCACCTTCTAAAACTGCTCCTAACTCATGCAGTTTGACATTTAAAAGTGCAGGCTCAAGATGTGACATTTACTATGCAAATTGTTTTCATCTTCCTCCCCTTTAATCTTACAATGACTAGAAATAAATTTAAGTCCCTAATAACTCAGATTAAGTGCAAATACATTGATGTTCCTGGCCAGAGCTCCACTGACTTGTAGAGGATGTTATATATATGTAGATGTTCATTACAATCTGAATGCAGAAACAGCATCTTGAATTGGTTAAAAAAAATCAGTGTAGCACGCATGCCTTGCGGACCTCTAATTAAAACAATACTTTTCAACAGACATCACCATAGTACCCTTTTTCCCCACAACGGAACAAACACCGCATTTTGATTTCTGTAGGATTTTGATTGTTTTTCTTCAAATTTATTAGCTTTTATAATTATATAGTCCATTTTATTGTTAAATCAGAAACAGTAAGAGAACACTCTAGGTTGGTATAGTCATTTTACAATGAGCATATCAGCTACAATACCTTTACCTACTGTTGTCAGAAAACCAAAACAGAACCAGAACAGCAATTTTTTTAATTTTTTTTTTTTTTTTGACAAACCTGCTTATTGAGATATCACCTATTCTGTAAGGAAGAAAATATTCGAAAAATAAAAAAGTTAAAATTTAGTTAAAAGCTTTACTTGTCTGGGAGCAATCTCATAAAACTCTTTAATATGAGCACTTCACTTCACAGAATGAAAAACTATTTACAACATTTTCCTTGCAGTTTGGTCACATTATCTACACACATTTGCAGAAGATCTTAGGCAAAATAGGTATGTATCTTCTTCTGACATAGGCTATCAGATTGATTGCACATTTTCCTTTTACATAATGGCTCTCCTATAGTGCACTGAAGTCAGCGATCACTGTCTAATTACATTCTCAATTTATGGCTCAACAATAAAATCAATACCACTTCAAATCCAAATATCTGAGCAGCTGAATTACATAAAATGTGAAACATGTGGATTCTACTTTTTGGGACCTGATTTTCAAAAGAATAATTCAACTCACCAGCACAATTAACAAATTGTGCAGAGAAATAAAGGACCTGTGCATCCAATTCATTTGAAAATCAAGGCATCTTGTCAAATTTTGTCAACTGATTTCCCTCTAGTTACAGTTCATTTAAAAAAATGTTCATTTCCCTATGGCACTATAATGAACTTTTCAGCACGCTATTACTGAATTACATTATCTTTTACATATATAATATATTTTGGCCAATAATGTAATTTCCATGTTACACAATATCATTGCCTTCACAGCAGAGCTGCTACATACATTCACAGTTTCAATAGATTGTAATTAGCTTCTCCAGTTGTGCTTTGAAAATTCCAAATATTTTCCAACAGTAAGTGCAAAGCAAATGTCCTATGCAGCTACAATTGGTCACAGAGTTATAAACTCCATAATTACGAGAAGAGTCTTCTCTCATTCTCCATTTTCATCACCTGCTTTTTCAGGTATGACCTCTAGACTTCGACGGGGCTTTGAGATTTCTGCATTTTCAGTGCCTGGCTTATTGAGTCCACACGAAAGAGTGGCATAATGGATTTGTTTCAGATTCTCCAGTGCTTCATTTTTAGCATATTTGAGGAGATCAGCTTGCCCCTGTAAGAATAAAAATGCAGTTAGAAATCACAAGGGATAATAGGATTCTCTTTCTTTTTTCCTCTTCTGTTTGTTTCAGATGATACAGTTGCCCTGCTCAACAAACAACAAGCAAACAAACAAAAAAAGCCCCCAAACCCCAAACAAAATTAAAAATTGGATTATTTGACATTAGTAAGAACCAAGCTCTTTCCTTTCTCTGTCGCCAACCAGTTGCATAAACAAAGGGATAGAGATTATTCCTACCTAACAGTTTTCAGGAAAGTGATCTGTGCTGTATTTCTAATACATGGGGACTATAAATGTTTCTGCATAGAGAAAACTGCAAAGGGTGATTTTAATACTCCAGGGAGCCATTAAACTGTTTTCTTTTTTTTGGTTCTGAGAGATTTTTTTTCCTAGCAATGTGATCCATTCAATAGTAGCACGGTAAAGAATCAATGTTTGTCAAAGCATGAAACATGAAAACACAGGTTGGCAAGCAACACGTAAAAAAAGGACAGTGCTGACAAAGACTTCACAGGGCTGGCAGTTCAGTGCTATCACTGTCCCCCTTTACTTGCAGTCTTACTCTTCACAGTAATTAAGTTTTAAGTAAAGCTGTAAGAGAAACTGTCCCAGACTCAGGTGATTTGGCTCTGTCCCGCAGTATTAGCTACTCCATCTCTTTGCACTGATTAAAGCCTTCTCCCAGCAACAGGTCCAGTTAGCAGACTACGGACTGCCTTTCCCATGGCCGTTACGCCTGCCCTGTCCACGTGCAAGGAATGGGTAAGGCTGCAGCACATGGTGAGTGCGCCTGCCTTATCGGTGGACACAGGAAAAGTTCACGAACACATGCAGAAAGTCTGCAAGGGCCAAAGAGATTCCACTGTGCCTGCACTTCCAAAGGAGAACTGCCCCGCAGCTTACAGCTAATGATGCTTCAAAAATACCAGATCTTAAACAGCGTCATTTCCAGCTGAAGGGGAGAAAAACACACACACACAAACAAAAAAAACCCAGGTACTGTAGTTCCTTGAGACTGTCAGTTGCTATAATGTCTAATAAGGTATGAACACTGACTGCACTTTTTCCCATAATTGGCGTACTTATGTCTGTCCTGTGTAAATTCTGGCTCCTGACAGACACTTCTCCTGAAGAGATGGTAATGTCTCTTCTAGAGACATAACCAATATGTTGTCTCTTCTCCTTGCAAATAAGGTTGAACTCCAATTTTACTTTATGATTTTAAAAAAATAAAGAAAAACAGCAGTCAGACAAAAACATGTGTGCACTCATGGTGTGATACTTCAGCCTTACTTCTTTAGCAACAGAGAACATAAATACTATCCTATGAAGTAAGCAGAATTACGCATTTGAGGCACACAAATTGAAAACAAAGATTGCTTTCTTCAAAGAAATTATACCTCCCTTCCCCTTATCCAAGACTACAATAGTCAAAGTGTTTTTTTCTGATTACCAGACAGGAAAAAATTTAGAAGTTCACCAAACACAGCAAAAGCTTCAGTAGTACTTTCTTCTAAAGAAAACCAGGGCTACTTTTTTCTTTAAATCACATACTTTTTTCCAAACTGACAAACAACTAAAAGCTAATTTAAAACACTCCAGCAGACTAAATGAGTCATATCTGGAGTGCATCTGTTTCTAGCCCAAGTTCCATTTTACATGGATTAGTAGAATATAGTTCTGGAACTTTAATCAAGTTGTTTATTATAGGCAAAGCTGCTAGCAACAGTCTATTAATAAGGTTGCCCCAAACTTCTAAAAAAACCTGCTTTCAGTTGCTTATATACTTGCCAAACTTTAACTACTTAAGCTGATACTTTCTATGCAGGATTTTTGCCATTGGCAGATTTTATTATTATTACTGTTTAATATTATTCTTTAACCTCATCCATATGGTTCATTCAGTTCTGAGAATAAAGACAGGAGAATGCTGCCAGAATTTTTTTAACAGTCTTCCATCCTTCCCTCCCCACTCCCATTTGGGGTAGGGACTTGTAATTCAGATGACTTCAGGGACTCAGACTAGTGGATCCAAGCTATGAGCTTTTAATAAACAAAAATCAGATTTTGAACGTGGTTAGTACAATCACTCAGGATTTCATTCTCGATCGTTCTTCATCTCTTGACAGCTCCAGCAATGTGGCAAGACAATGCATATTCCATTCCCACACAATAATGAGTATGCGTTAGAAGAAAAAGTCGGGTTTTTCCTGTATGGCTTCTCCAAATTGTCCTACCACCAACATTTGGTTGCCAGTGCAGGCTGTCCAAAAGCCAGACAGGAGATGGGGAAGGAAAAGCCTGGGACAGGGACTCTGGTGAGGAGGAAGATGGAGAAAAGGAGGGGGCAAGAGCAATCTCTGGGACTGACCTGGCAAGAAGTCTAGGATTACAGAAAGGGAAGTTGGACTGTACTACACAAAGTAGAGACTAGATTTTACCAAAAGAGGAGATTGTGAAAAAATGAAAAACAAACACAGTACAACAACACTGAATTTGGATCAGACAGGTGAGAGGAGAAAGGGAAAGATTGAGGCAACATTTGGGATTGGAATACTGTCCTGGTTTTGGCTGGAATAGAGTTAATTCTTCTTCTCAGTATCTAGAATACTGATGTGTTTTGGATTCAGTATGGGATTTGGTATGAAAAGAATGTTGATAATATACTGATGTTTTCAGTTGTTGCTAAGAGATCAAGGACTTTCTAATTCCCCATGTCCTCTCCATGTGCAGGTGTACAAGAAGCTGCGAAGGAGCAGAGCCAGAGCACTGGACCCAAACTGGTCCAGTTTGGAATACCCATATTTCATACCATGTAACGGCATGATCACTATATAAATGAGGGTCAGCCAGGAAGGAGAGGGTTCTCTCTTGCTTCCAGGATTGCAATTGCGGGATCTCAGGTTTCAGGATTTCTAGCTGGTATCAGTCTGCGGGTTGTGAGCAATCGCATTGTGCATTCATTACCTGTTTGCACTTTCTATTATTGTTATTTTATTTCAATTTTTACACTGTTTTAATCTCAACCTTCGAGTCTCCCTTTACCCATTCAGTTCTTTTCCCCATCCCCCAAGAATGAGCGGCTGCATAGTGTTTGGCTGCTGGCCAGGTTTAAACCACGACAAATACAGAAAGAAAACAGATTGACAAAATCCACCATGTTGAAAGAAGCCTGAAAATGACAGACAAGTAGAAGGACTAACAACCCAAAATGAGTGAGACAGCTTGGTAATGAGACTAAAAGCTGGTGAGAGGGGGGGGGGGAAGAGCAGGGAGAAGACCGTAGAATACACCGAAATCAGGTAAGGTGATGAGGAAACTAAAATTAAGATTCATCAGGAAGGATCTCTAAAGGAGGTGAAGAAGGGGCAATATGAACTGTAAAGCAATGGGAAAAACTGCCAGAAGAGAAAATTAGGCACCAAATGGGAAGAGAATACTGGATGGAGGAAAGAAGGGAAGGAGGAAGCGGGTATGAGCAGATTATCTGCAGGGAACTGTGAGTGTCTGGACAGGACGGATAAGGGAATATGAACTTTGTAGCCAAGAGAGGATCTAGGATAAGGGGCTGGATTATTGCAGACAAGAGGGTTTCACACTAAACACGTTCAGCCAAGTGGGATCAAATTTAGACCAGGGTGAAATAGAAAAATGAATTTGTGTGCATTCCTCTCTTCAACACTTAGAATGAAGCCATTGATTTCTGAATGCCATTGGACTCAGAAAAGTGTTTGTGAAACCGACTATGTTGTCATTATCTGCTGGCATGTCTTGATCTGAAGATAAAACAAGAGCCAACCACTGCTACCAAATATGGCACAAGCTCAAGTGAGACAGGTCTGCACAACTGATGTAAAGCGCCTAGCTCTGTTGATGAACCATCATCAAGTCATATGCTGGGGGAAAAAAAGCAGTATGCACCTTAAAAATTCAAGTTGTAGTAACTGTGCACACTGTTGAACAGTAATACAAGGCATCTGAAAGGTAGAAAACTGAAAAAGTCATTCAGATCTGAAAAAATTGCCCCCACTCACTCAAAAGAACTCAAAGACCTTCCTTCTACTTATATATCAAATGTCTCTTGTTGAAGGGCTCTCAAGTTTCAGCTTCAATTCCTCACATTCTATGCATTCTATAGCTATGTAAGATCCTGGTTTTCCCAGTGAGTGTCATTGATTTTAAAAGTAAGTTAATAGCACAGTCAGTTGACTACAAGCTGGAATGCAGGAATTTCTCAGATCCATGGACTACTCAGAGGTCTTTCATCTTCTGACCAGTCCCAAATAGCTGTATGCTACTTACTGTGATAAAATGCATATTGTAAAGCCAATACAAGAAACCTACCAATGGCTCAAACCTTAGTCAAGCAGATTCATCATAAGGAAGTATTAAAAAAACTACAGTCAAAGAAACAAAGCTGATCTGCAGGGACAACTCAATGCTGGAATCTGGAGCAGTTGCAGAACAAAACCCATATGTTCCTCACTGTATGGTAGACCTGCATTTGCCAGGCTTTCACCTCAGATAACTCAAAATGTAAATTAATTTACTCCTTAGTGTTGTCTGGCAAACACACCAGAGAATCCGAATTTACTCCCAGCACTGTGGTTAACAGGCAGTTTGTGATAATTCCCAAGTGGGAACAGGACCAATACAGGCCTTGCACATCACAAATGCAGGGCACTGCGATAGCACTGTCCTCACAGCAGCAGATGGCAATCGCTGCTCCCTTTTCTTCACCACGGTTAAAATTCACTAACAGAACTGAGTACTATGTAACTTTAATACCTACTTCACATGTTGATGTTTACAAGCTTCAGAAAAAGAATCAAGCACCAAGCTGTCTTGGAGGCAGACTTGAAAAAGACCTCAAAGAACATCAAAGAACAAAACTCATATTCATTCATTCATAAGCTTTTAATAAACAACAACAAAACAATAAAAGATGTTAATCAATTTGATATCCACTGTACCTCTCCATTCCAATATGCCTGCGTCAACTACTCTGGGTTTTTTTAAATCAACATTAAAAATCTTCTGTTTGTTTTGAAGCTTTCAGCTAAGAGTCAATGTTTTTAAATCATAGCTCTTGAAAGGTAATTAAAAACAAAACCAAAATGGTCTATCAGTTCTCATACCTATGAAATATTTCAGAGTCAACTGGATATAGCATCTACTAGAATGTCTCAGCACAGCTGCCTTCATAATCTGGTATCTATTCACTCATGATTTTTGGTTAACAGGTTCTTCAGTGAGTGTGTGAACATGAAAGTAAAACTGTGGACATGACATCTGAAATAACTGCATGAGCACCCTCTGCCCCCAAAATCCCAAGAAACTGTATCAGTAACAACTGGGCTTTAGCTCAGCTTCTGGGACCCAAAGCTCATTATCAAGAAAAGTAAGAAGCCAGTATTCATTTCTCAAAGTGTTTCTCTGAGCAGTGGCTGCTAGGTACAATGGGACATACTGTAGTGCTCCATGCCTAGCTGACATGCTCTGAGTGCCTTTACAGAATCAAGACACAAAGCACTTAACTTCCTGACTTCTAAATACGGGTTTAATTAGGAGACAAAATCCCATCAGTCCAGCAACATCAGGAGACTAGTAGTTTTAGATATTTAAACTGAACTGGGATGCTGGAGGTTTTCTGAGTACCCAGAGGACTACGCAGCAGCTATTAGAGGTTTTACAAATGCCCCATGGTGACAACAGTGGAGTCTGAATTCTCTGGTAGATTTGATCCATAAAATTCAGATTACTTAAAAAAAACCCTAAGAAGTTGTACCCCTGTAAGTGCCTTGAATGTTTGATTTATAAATGTATTTATAAAAATAATGTAGGTGTAGAACCAATGTCATTACAGAGATAACAGATTCGCCTTGGGATTTCTTTCAAGAGAAAGTAGTTCATGTTGTCTAACGTGACATCTCTAAAAACTCACAGCCACCAAGAGGCATCTAACAAATGCTGGAGTTAGGAGTCCCACCTTCATTCTGAGTACTTCCACTGAACTCTCCCTATGTGTTTAGAACAGCTCTCTTTGTTGCAAAGACTAATCTAAAGATGCTGTTATGCTCTTCCTATGGGCATCTCAAATTCTGAGCCTATAGAGGTTTTTTCCAATGTTTTGTTAAGTCAGAAAAGTCTAAATTTTTACACTAGGTTGCTTGTAGGAGTCTGCTGCAACAGCACTTATTTCCTTTCTTCAACTGTGCACTCTTTCTGGCAGGAAATATTATTATCTATGTTTAGAGAATATGAGTGCTATTAAATATGAGTAATAACAATAAAGAAATTACTAGCAAATGATCTTGCAAACTGCCTATTTGAAAGAGGAATATTCTACACTGTACAATGTCTAAATCTCTCAGGCAACAAAGTTCACTAAAGCAAACTAAAATTACTCTAAGTGATGTTTTGAAGTTAAATGAGTGTGCATATATGTGTTTTTGAAGTTAAATGAGTATGCATATACTGGGGCGCATAAGTATGTGAATGTGTACATACACACATACATCGACTGGATAGAGATATTTCAGCTCAAATCAAACATACTATACCAATAATAAATTTGGCCACATGTCTTCAAATTAGGAAAAATAAAATCCTTTAAAATAGTAATTGCAACACATGCATGCACACACATACATATAGATATTTAATAGCTATGCCCGATGTTCTAAACAAAGAATTCCCCTAGACTTAAGTTGTCCACTTTGTTTTTTCATCAAATTTTCCACTGCATCAACTGAAGTCAAAATGTCCCCACTGAGAAAAAAAAAACCAACATCAATATGTATCTTGAGGGTAAAATGCAGCTTAATCGGTTTGGAAAATACATCAGCCACACCATGTGAGCATTCTGCGATTCCTCTGTGAGGATGCTGAGCATGGTGTTCATGCAGAATTATTTAGTAATGCTGTTCAGAGCCACACAGCAATTCCTAAATCATAGTCAAGATACCATGTTTTTAAAATACTGGTCCTCATTACAAGAAGAATAAAAAGTTGTATCCATCTAAGCATGGCACTGCCTTAAGTGTGTTGGTTGGTCAACTGTCTAGTTGAACAGCAAAATTTGGGGCCCCTGAATACACAGGATTTTATTTTTGTGCTGTTCGAGAGGGAAATTGATGTAGGAAGGGATTTCAACAGAAAAAAGAAATTATTCTTGAAGTGGCTCACTCTCCTGATCAATTTTTACTCTAAAAAATATGAGAATTCACTTTCTATCCCTGCCCTCGCATATTTTTTAGAGAGCTGGAAAAATGGAAATGAAAAAACACAGTATTAGATCAAAATTATGACTGTAGGTCGTCTTCTCCAGACAGGAAGAGCAGTGTCTTAGAAACTGATAAACTTTTCTATTTAATTATGCAACACAGGAGAAGTTATGATTACAGCCTACAGTTAAGAGTTTGGAGTTAAAAAAGCCCAATGTATTACTTCAAACCCATCACAACCTCTAATTTTCTTTCTAAATTTGAGTAACAGCACTGAATAGATGCCTATGCGAACTGTAATACTTGTAAATAACTTTTAAGACCTAACAACATACCAGAACTTTCTGTAGCACCTCCTGTTAAGTTTCAAACACAAGCTGATTAAACACCTCACCAATTCTTTTGATAAAGTATTAATTGAGGGACAAATTGTGCCTTCCTACAGAAAGCACCTTAACCTGCGAGCAGAAAAAAAACAAGTCAACATTGAAGAGACTTTTTCAGTAATCTCTTCAAAAGGAAGACCTTCTCACTTTGTAATTAGGTTAATCCTAAGGATATGCACAAAAGCCCTTCAGTGCTCTGAAGAGCTAGATCTACCACGTGGCTTCACTGATTCCTGGCTTACACAGAAATCACGACTTCACGTTTCAGTCACTCATCAACTGCAAACCCCCACCACCCCCATCCCCAACCTTTACATTCTGAATGGAAAGCAGAGATGAAGCAAAGGTACTGCTGTTTCAGGCAGCATTAAAATAGATTTGCCTACCCAAACTAATATCTGATACCTTTGACAAAAAAGTAAAGAAGGGATAAGAATTTATTTCTTTGACATTTGCCCAAACCCAGTGAACTGACTCCCCTCCTCTCTATCCCCTAGGAGGCACAGGAATGGTACTTGACACATCCCATACACTGTCTTCAGGAAACTCTAATGAGGGAGAAGGGATAGTCTGGTCCTTTTACCTATAAGCAGAAGCTACACACATACTTTTAGAATGGATTAACTGTATACACTGTAGCAAATTTCACCTCTTTTTGATTCTCCTCTGCACTGGAATTGTGCAGTATAACACAAGGGGGACCAGAGCAGCCAGCAACACCGTGAAAAACTTAACAGTTGAAACCAAGGTGGAAAGCTGGAGAAATGCATGTGTATAACTGCTTTTCTGCAGTAGTTCACTGTAAGAAGAGGCAAGAGGGAATTCTATTTTCAGTAAGAACTAAAAATAAGAAAATATGTGGGAGAAAATAATTCTCTTTATAATTAAAACAGACTTTATAGTTTAATGTCATGATGAAATATTTGACTGAGTGGGAGAGAAGAACTAATTAGTGGATGTAAACACAAAACTCAAATAATTTGGGCTAGAAGGATAGCGTCAAGGGAATAAATTAAGGGAAGTAGTTTTGCTATCTCTATAAATTTTTATATACTCTGCTGAGATGAAAGACAAAGAGATAAGAAACCTGAACTGTTCCACATTCTAGTTTCCTGAGGCTCTCTGGCTGAAAGCTTTTTATTACTTCATCTCATACTGTTGTGTCAAAACATAAGCAAATGCACTCAACAAAATGCAAAGAGAATCTCCAGCTCATATACACTCAACTTACTCCAGTCTGGATTACTAATATAATTTATGTATCATTAATCACCATTCATCACTGACTGCAGTAACAACAGCTTCCCTTTTGTTTTTCAATAACTGCATTAACCTTAACACTCTTGCTCCTTTTCAAATCACAAAGCAGGGTTTAAACAGCAGCATAGATTCCTCCCACCCTGAGTCACTTCACAGAAATCAATACTCATTGTTTCACCTGTGTGTTCAAGATTACAGTTGATCCTGTTAATGTTAAAAGGTTCCAAGAAGAAAATGTCAGACAAATAAAACTAAACAACCCCCCAAAACAAAAGAAAAATTCACATTGAGAATTCACATCTGAGAATTCATATCTGCTGCATGTTCAAGTTACATGAACTAAACTGAATACGGTTCCAGAAGTTAATAAATCCAGTTGAACTGTGACACAAAATAATGACCAATAACAATATTAGAATGTCAGCTGTGAATGGAAAAATACAGTAGCTAACCAAAGGAAGAGACATTACCTTTAAAATCGTAATGTTCCACGTAAAACTTTCTACTGATTTTTGCAGTTTTCTTTCTTTTAAACCTTCTCTTGTTCCTATATTGTGCAGATTTTCATGAAACTCCATCGCTGTGGAGAATAAAAGAGAGGAATATAGTATCTATTTTAATGCATTTTGTGATCATTTTAGTGATTTGAAACAAACAAGGCAAAAGGACTGTGAAAAAGCCTCAGAAATTTTACTCTTCAAGCACAAATGTATCTGATCTAGTAATGTGCAACATGATACAATATGCCAATATACACAAATGTCTCTAAGTCAAAATCCACACTGAAGTACCTGTTGGGTCACTGCCATACAAAGATGGAGCCAAGCAAATATTTATTATACAAAAATATTCTTTAAGCAGAACTGAATTTGTTGCACCATATGTAGAAACCTTTCTGTGAGTTGCTACAGAATGGAAACTGTAATTTCATTAAGTACTCTATCCCAACAAATTTATTCTGTGCTCTGCTCTTGTATGCACTTAATTTACATCATGGTCGTCCAGTTAACAGTTTATATGCTGGGGTTAGCCCAGAAAATAACCTTCTCACCATATCCCTGAGGACAAGAGGAGTAACTGTGAAGGAAGACTGCCAAATGAACCACCAAGGACATTTTACCACACCCGTGTAAACTATTGTGTCCACAAAACCTGTATCTGATAAAGTCCAAACCAAAAATTTCTGGCAAAAAATTTTTTTGAGTGACCAGAGCTTTAGTTTTAACTCAGCACACTGCACAGATAAAAGAAAAATAACTTGCTTTCCATGCTGCTGTTACAAGTCATATAAAAATAAATTTGAAACATTTTCCTTCATACAGGGGAAGTAAAATGTCCTTCCATGAGTACACACATCAACCCAACATGTATTACAGCAACTCTCCTATGGAAATGATACATTAAATTGTGCTCTCAGGATCTCCATCAATAATAACATAAAGGGTATTTTGAGGACAAAAGTTGGCAAGTGGTTGTGACTTACACCTACGAGTGTAAAACCAAGTTATAACTTAATTACAAATGATCATTTTAACTATGTTGACCGAGATCTTCTATTGGCCCAGTGGGTATATATGCTTCAAAATTTACATGTCATTAATTATCATGGAATAACCTTACAAACTTACATTGGCTGTTAATCCTAGAGAAGACTAACTTTTAAGGACACTGTAGTATCTATTCTTTGTAAACCATCTACCCCACCCTCATGTCTCATTACAAGAAAGAAATATGGCTAAATGTTTTCACTGTATATTCCCTTATCTTATTCCTGTATATATATATATACACACACACATTTTGAAAACGATTCATAAATTCATTTAAAAGACAAGATTGCTCTTTTTAGCACTTCATGCTATTTTAAATTTGCTTACAAGGAAAATAAATGGCAAATATTCTCCCTGAATTAAACTACTTATAATTATTACTTCAAATACTTCTTCATAGCTCTGCCTCTAGAGTACAGGCTCAAGTAAACCATTCATGCTATATTTCCCCAAAACAGATTTCTAACCAGGTGAGAAATGAAAGTTCATTCATCCATCACTGTTTCCAAGTATTCATTTCCTGTTCACATCAACCAAAAAAATAATACCCCAATATGATCATGGAAAGATTATGCACAGATCTATATTTACAGCATTACATTTCTAGAACCACCATAAAAAATACAGATTTTCTCATCTGCACCATGAATTCTGAGACTCTGTTTCTAAACATTAGGAGTTCTGTACCTCATTTCCACCTTTATAAATATTGCTCTTCAAATCCACAGGCACTAGTGATCGATAATAACCTTGAACTGAAGCCGCTCAGAGAGAGATTAAGAATAATGGTGACGGTCTGCATGATCAATGTGAAATTGCTGCTTTGTAGATTTCAGACTATTCTTACATATACAAAGTCACTAGTATCTCACAAACACAGAGACAGTGGTGACCACATATTCTGCTAGCCAGAAGAGCTCTTTTCTGGTTCACTGACCACCTTCTGTGGTGATTCTCTCCCTTCTTTACACTCATGCTATGTCCTATTTCTGTTCTGTACTGCCAAAGCCATTCCACTTCAGCTAAATATTCCCTGCAGTTAGCAGCAACATCTTAGTGTCCTTTTCCAGAAAATAAAACAAAGTCAGATGATCCTACCAGGGCACACACATGTAAACCCTCAGCAATCAAGTGCTTCCTGCTTAAATAGCACTAATCACCCCCTATCCTTGACAGCTCTTACGGACTGGATAGGACAACTCCTCATTATCATGCTAAACTAAAGCTATCCTACTCTAAGTCTAAATACAGAAACAGGGGCAAGTAATTTGAATTTTATTTCTGTTTCTATTACTAGTTTGCCTGATAAATCGAAATGGATTATTGTACCTCTTAGTCCCAGTTTTTCCATCTGCTGAATGGAATGAAAGATACTACACAATATACAGACAACTTAATTTTAGAGTATGAGTGCAGTACAACTGTTGACTACATCTCTCTTAGTATTTCCCTTCCCTATGTCCCTGATTGCATTTTGCCTGTTTTCAGGTTTTCCTGCATTTTGCCTTGGAACTATTTCATGCATTAATAGTCGCAAAGTACCAACAAAAGTGTTAAATTCCAGAATGAAACTGACTTTTTAGAACAGAGAAAGGGAAAAAGATAAAAGAGCTTTTCATTTACAGCTGAATTAATAAAATGAAAAAAATGTTCATATAAAATCATGTAAAAGTGCCTTTATGATAGGCCTGCAAAGAAAATAGAATGTTAAGTGTATTTTTTTTTTTTAATAAACACACAGAATTTTCTAACTCCTTGCAAGTAAAAATTCAGGTCTCATTCTCCTTAAAATACAGTAAGAAAATTACTTTTATGAGGCTTAATTGCTTCTGGAATTACTAGTCCATTAGTAACTTTGAACTGCATGAGAGCTCTTGGACAATAAGAGACATAATACTAACCTGATTTATTACTCTTAATATACTTCTGCATATGCCACCTGCTTAATCCAAAACCCACAAGTTACTCTTGTTTTCCATTTATATCGGCAGATGTTAAAAAGGATATTATCCACAAGTTCCTAAGAGATCACAAGGATTATATAGGACATGTACTCTTCTTGTGTTCAGATGGAATTTCCTGGGTTTTAATTTGTGCCCACTGCACAAATGCTTTTATCTAATGTAATGAAAATATTATTGATTGTTGTCTTGAGCCAGAAAGCTCAGTTCTAAAAATTTATTTAGAACAGATACGTCAACTTTACTAAAATCCTTATTTACATAGAAGCATTGAGGTTGGAAAACACCTCTGGAGATCGTCTAGTCCAGCTGCCTTGCTCAAAGCAGGATTAGATAGAGCAGGTTGCACAAGTCTGTGTCCAGTTGGGTATTGATATCCCCAAGGATGGAGACTCCACAACCTCTCTGGGCAAGCTCTTCCAGTGTTTGACCACCCAAGATCCCCACTGAGCCTTCTCTGCTCCAGGCTGAACGGTCCCAGCTCTCTCAGTCTCTCTTCATGTGAAAGATGCTCCAGTCCGTTCATGAATCATCTCTGTGGCCCTTGCTGGACCCTCACCAATACGTCTGTGTGTCTCTTGTACCTGGGAGTCCAGACCTGTGTGCAGCACTGCAGGTGTGACCTTGCCGCAACTTCTGGTCCACCAGGACACCCAGGTCCTTTTCTCTGAAGCTGCTTTCCAGCCACTCAGCCTCCAGCCTGCACTGGGGCATGCATGTGGTCATTCCTCTCCAGGTCCGGGACTCGGCACTTCCCTTTGCTGAACCCTTTTCATGGGGTTCCCGTCAGCCTGCTTACCCAGTTTGTCAAAATCCGTCTGAGTAGCAGCACAACTGCCTGCCGTTTCCAACCTCCTCCAAGCTTTGTATCTTCTGTCAACTTGGTGAGGATGCACTTTGCCCCATCATCCAGGTGATAAATGAAAATGTTTAAACAGTAGTAGTGCCAGGATCAACCCCTGGGCCACACCACCAGTTACTGTCCCCTAGGTGGACTCCACGCTGCTGATCGCAATGCTTTGAGCCTGGCTGGTCAGCTAGTTTTCAGCCCACCTCACTGCCTGCTCACCTGGCCTCTATTTCCTTCCTTAGTTTGTCTGTGAGGATGTTACAGTGTTGAAAGCCTCAGTAAAGTCAAAATAAAGAGCACCTGCTGCTTTCTCCTCCTCTGTCAAGACAGTCACCTCACTGTAGAAGGCTGTCAGTCTGGTTAAGCCTCATTTCCCCTTTGTAAATCCATGTTCACTTTCTCCAGTCACCTTCTTGTCCTTCATGTCTTTGGAAATGGTTTCCAAGAGGATTTACTCCACTGCCTTCCCAGAGATTGAAGTGAGCCTGACTGGCCTGGTCCTACTTTTTGCCCTTCTTTAACTTGTTAAACTGTGGAAACTCTACTGCTTATGACAGTGTGGTGAGGTTTCAAACATCATTACTTGATTCCCTTCTGAGTTTCTGCTTGTGCAATATTAGGGCACTTATTTTGCATAAACTGCACTAAGAAGTCTGATCACCCCTAGTCCACAGTAAGTAAGGGACAGCTGACAGAAGTCATATGATTTCCTAAGTGCTTGCAAAACAAAAACACTTCCATCTTTCATAATCTGATTCAAGTCTTCCATGTTAGAGGCCAGCTTTTCAGTGATATATTCACTCAAACTGTTTTAAGTCATGTAAATACACTGTAATATACGTAATAAAATAGCAATAGCATTATTCAGTAGCAGGTTTTTAAACTGAACAAAACACTGCCAACAAATTTCCCCAATCATAATTAAAGATTTCACAGCATATCCTTCTCCTCTGCAGTATAATTATTTTTTTAAAGGATTCTCATAAGCAATCCTTCTGTATTTCCAAGTAATTATTATCCTGTTCAGGGACAAATCACGTTCTCCAGTTAATGCTGATTAGTTTAGTTTGAATTTCATGATTGTCTCAGCTCTTCCTTCCCTCAGACCGTCACCCTCAACCCTGGAATCCATTAGATGTCTTTAACACTTCTGGGAATACCCTACCATTTGAGATGCTCTTCTGAAAATTTATGAACAATTCTTTTCTCCCCCTTTTCAACAACTTCAAGCAGCATGAGGAAAAGAGAAATGCTCTGGCATACAACCTCAGTTTATAGGAAATAAATTCACACCTTTCCTTTAACTGAGAGTTTTTCAAGGAATCCTTAGGAAAACAACGAACACAACACTTGCTATACTGTATTTCTAAAGCCAAATTTCTACTTGACATTCTCATTTGTTTTCTTTGATGAAAGCTTTCTTGCCAAGAGCATGATTTACAACCTAGCTGAGACATGACTACACAGCAGGTGGGCTCGTACTGGTATAGGTTTTTTCTTGCAACAAAGAACTTCATCAATGAAATAGCACAATGGTAAAACTTTGGCAATAAATATATATACTGTGTAGGTCTAATATGAAATGGGTAGCAAAGAATATTTGTCTATACCTATATAAAATACACAGTGATAATACTGCAGTAAGCACTTAACTTCAGTCAAGCCAAATATATTGTATTTCATTCTTGGTAGAGCACTTTGACTTAAAAGCAAACAAAGTACTTTTCAAAAGAGTAATAAATAAGTAATAAAAATGAAATAAACATTAAATATTTTTAAAATGGAAGGAAAATACCATACAGCTCTTGATTAGGTTATCACATACTGCAGCTCAATTACTATCTATACACATCTTGAATGCTTACAAAGTTTCTATGAATAATTTGCATACACAGATTTCTTATTTTCCAGAAAAAAAATCCAGGAAAGTACTTTATACATTAAAATATTTCTTCCTACACTGTGCAGGTTAAATGGTAATATAGGAAAGGAAATAATTCTAGGAAATAATTTAACCTGTAAGTACTCATAGCCACATAAATGTTTAACCTACACATACAACTGCTACACTTGGCCACCTATTTGAAAGACCAGGGCTTTGATTTTTTACAGCATTAAATATGTTTCTTAATATTTTATTTCAGATTATACTCCTTAAACACTCAGGTATTTCAACCTCACAAACACTTCCTCTTAAAAGTGATTGGGAAAGGAGTCTGGCTACCAGATCACAACAACAAAACAAATAAATCATGTTAGAGAAGCAACAGAAGTTACTATACTTGTAAATTATCACATATTTTGCTTACAGAACACTTTTCACACAAAGATTTAAAATTAACCTTAACACATTAATAGTTAAGAGCACTTCTGTACTATCTAAGGATCACTACTAACTGCGAAAAATCTTAACAGGAACTAGGATTAGATCCTCAAGTACTTGCAAGCACCCACTCCCCACTGAGGTCACCTAAAATATTTTACGTCATAACTAAAGAATCAGAATTTCTTTGCAGATTCTGAATGTGCTGTGCTTCAGCTTCAAGAAGCGTCAGGTCTGAATAATTTGCAATCAAAATATTTAGATTAATACTTGATGAAATAATACACTAGGTACATTAGTTCAGTATTTTTAAATTTTTTCAACTTCTTTGGCAATGTGGAGTATCTCCATAGTAAGTGGAAATGTTCCCCAGACACAGCCAGCCACGTACAGCTTCTACTTAGATGGCTAAAAATACATTTTGGTGCCTGCTGCCCTTTTATTCTTTAAAAGTAACAAAGATAAATTCTATGCTTGAGATAACCTTCTTATCCAAAACGACAATGGCATCACAGCCAGTTGAAAGCCATCCTCTCTGCAAGGACTAAATTAGTACAATATTTAGTCTTCCAATCCAGACGCATTCAGTTCCACACGCAATCACAATAACTCAGTTTTCAATGTGAGACACTGTCTTAAATGCTGGGGGACCACTTACTACATAAAATGGTCACCAACTTCTTAAGGAACTACTGCCAGAAGAGATTCAAACAGCTGCAGCACCAAGCTTTCGCTATTATGAAGTTACAAAAAGGACATCTGTGACATCTGAACTTGACTTAATTAAAACTCAGTTACTTCCAGGAGCTGAGTAACCAGCTCCATCCTCCTCAAACACTTTCAAGAAGACTCCTATGTGACATTAACCACCTAGATGCCAAAGTCAACAAAATGCATATCAAGCTATGAATCACATAAAATCCACACACCAACCCTTTTTGTATACCTCCAAAACAGTAGTCCTACAAAATACACAGAAAACCAGGACTACACATATTAAAACATTTGCTCTGAAAAGACAACTCTTGTATCTACCCCCAACGCAGGGAAAACTTTCATCCACAAGGACACTACTCCATGAAGACAGACTACATTTCTGAATGTGGGTGAATTTAAGCCACTATCATGTAGGAGAATGAATTAATTATGTCAATAAAGAGCAGAAACACAGAACTACAAGGGAGAGGATTTTTTTCCACAGACTGCTGTTTCCATCTTTTATTTATCAGCCTTGATCCTCAAGAGAAATCAATGAAAGTCTTAGAAAAAAATATTCTGATTTTATTGAATGCTAGAAAGCAGACTTAATAAACACATTGATTTATGGCACACTGTAATTTCTCCCAGTCTTCAGATCCTGCTAAGCCTATGTTGTTTCATTGGCAATAGTAATTATTACCTCTTTCACTTCCACAGGAATGTAACTTCTCCTTTCTTTAGTATCACTTTCTGCTCCAGAGAAGTTGGGTAACTTTTTCTTTCAAATCGCCTGATTAACGCAATTAGTTAAACCTAGAGCCATTTCCCCAACCTGTAATGGTTATTGTTAGATGCTACCGCTTAAAATATGAAGGAGAATGTATATCTGAAAGCCTGTTCAACTTTTCATCACTTTAGCTAATAACATATATTACAATATTTGTCTTTCAACCACACTGATTACAACACTTCATTAACTCTGCTTTCTTTTAACCCACATCTATCACAGAATCACAGAATCATCTAGGTTGGAAAGGACCCTGGAGATCATCTAGTCCAACCGTTCACCTAGCACAGTTCCCACCTACAGCATATCCTTAAGCTCTATATCAATCGTATTCTTAAACACCTCCAGGGATGGGGACTCCACCACCTCCCTGGACAGCCCATTCCAACCCCTAACAACACCTTCTGGAAAGAAATACTTCCTAATATCCAGTCTAAACCTTCCCTGGTGCAACTTGAGGCCATTACCTCTTGTCCTGTTGCTTTCTACTAGGCTAAAGAGGCTCAAACCCAGCTCTCTGCAGCTTCCTTTGAGGTAACTGTTAGAGGGTGATAAGGTCTCCCCTCAGCCTCCTCTTCTCCAGACTAAACAACCCCAGTTCCCTCAGCCGCTCCCCGTACGACCTGTGCTCCAGACCCTGCACCAGCTCCGTTGCCCTTCTCTGGACACACTCGAGTCATTCAATGTCCTTTTTGTAGTGAGGGGCCCAAAACTGAACACAGGAATCGAGGGGCGGCCTCACCAGTGCCGAGTACAGGGGTAAGATCCCTTCCCTGTCCCTGCTGGCCACGCTATTGCTGACACAAGCCAGGATGTCATTGGCCTTCTTGGCCACCTGGGCACACTGCTGGCTCCTGTTCAGCCGGCTGTCAATCAACACCCCCAGGTCCCTCCCTGACTGGCAGCTCTCCAGCCACTCCTCCCCAAGCCTGTAGCGCTGCTGGGGGTTGTTGTGGCCCAAGGGCAGCCCCCGGCATTTGGCCTTATTGAAACTCCTCCAGTTGGGCTCAGCCCATGGCTCCAGCCTGTCCAGGTCTCTCTGCAGAGCCTCCCTACCCTCGAGCAGACCAACACTCCCACCCAACTTGGGGTCATCTGCAAACTGACTGAGGGTGCACTCGATCCCCTTGTCTAGATCATCAATAAAGATGTTAAACAGGAGTGGCCCCAAAACCGAGCCCTGAGGGACACCACTCGTGACCAGCCTCCAGCTGGATTTAACTCCATTTACCACAACTCTCTGGGCCTGGTCGTCCAGCCAGTTTTTTACTCAGTGAAGTGTGCAATTGTCCAAACCTCGAGCAGTCATTTTTGCCAGGAGAATGCTGTGGGAAACGGTGTCAAAAGCCTTACTAAAGTCAAGGTAAATTACATCCACAGCCTTTTCCTCATCCAATAAGTAGGTTGCCCTGTCATAGAAGGAGATCAGGTTTGTCAAGCAGGACCTGCCTTTCATAAACCCATGCTGACTGGGCCTGAGCATCTGGTTGTCCCTCATGCGTTGCAGGATGGCACTCAGGATGAGCTGCTCCATCAGCTTCCTGAGCACTGAAGTCAAGCTGACAGGCCTGTAATTTCCCAGATCATCCTTCTGACCCTTCTTATAGATGGGCGTCACATTGGCCAATTTCCAATCAGTCGGGACCTTCCCGGTCAGACAGGACTGCTCGTAAATGATAGAGAGTGGCCTGGCGAGCACCCCAGCCAGCTCCTTCAGCACTCTCGGGTGTACCCTGTCTGGTCCCATAGACTTGTGTATGTCTATGTCATGCAGTAGGTCACTGACTGTCTCCTGGATTGCAGCGGGGTCGCTCTCCCAGTCTCTGTATTCCGGCTGTGGAGGCTGGATTTCATCAATACAACTAATGTCGTTGTTAAAGACTGAGTCAAAGAAGGCATCAAGCACCTCAGCCTTCTCCTCATCACTTGTTACCAAATTTCCTCCTGCATCTAGCAGGCGATGGAGACTCTCCCTGGACTTTCTTTTGCTACTGACATACTTACAGAAACTTTTCTTGTTATCCTTGATTGCAGAGGCCAAAATAATTTCCAGCTGGGCTTTAGCCCTTCTGATTTCCACCCTGCATAGCCTCACAGCCTCTCTGTAATCACTGTGTGTGGCTAGCCCCTTCTTCCAAAGGCTGTAAACTCTCCTTTTCTCCCTGAGTTGCAGCCAAAGCTCCCTGTTCAGCCAGGGTAATCTTCTCTGGCGTCGGCTTCTCTTAGAGCACCTGGGGACTACCTGCTCCTGAGCCATTAACATTTCCTTCTTAAAGAGCGTCCAGCCTTCCTGGGCCCCTATACCCTTCAGGACTGTCTCCCAGGGGATCCTTTCAAGCAGGTGCCTAAACAAGACAAAGTCAGCCCTTCTGAAGTCCAGGATGTCAGTCCTGCTTAGCTCTCTCCTGACCTCTCTAAGAATAGAGAACTGTATTACTTCATGATCGCTGTGCCCTAGTCGGCCTCCAACCTCCACGTTGTCCACCAGCCCTTCTCTGTTCACAAAGAGGAGATCCAGCAGGGCACCTTCTCTGGTCAGTTCACTCACCAGCTGCGTCAGGAAGTTGTCTGCCACACATTCCAGGAATCTCTGGGACTGGTCTCATTCTGCCGTGTTGTATTTCCAGCAGATGTCTGGGAAGTTAAAGTCGCCCACAAGAACAAGGGCAAGCAATCGTGAGATTTCACCTAAGTGCCTATAAAATATCTCATCCATCTCTCTGTCCTGGTTGGGTGGCCTATAGTAGACTCCTACTACAACATCTGCCCTGTTGGTCTTCCCCTTGATTCTAATGCAGAGACACTCAACCCTGTCTTCACTACACCTGTGCTCAAAGCAATCATAACAGTCCTTAACATACAGCGCCACCCCACCACCTCTCCTTCCCTGTCTGTCCCTCCTAAAGAGCTTGTAACCATCAATTGGCACACTCCAGTCATGGGAGACATCCCACCATGTTTCTGCAATAGCAACAACATCGTAATTTTCCTGTTTCATCACGGCTACAAGCTCCTCCCGTTTGTTAGCCATGCTGTGTGCATTGGTATACATGCACTTCAGATGGGACGATGTTTTGCCCCTTTCCCCCTTCAAATCTAGTTTAAAGCTCTGTCAATGAGCCCAGCTAACTCCTGCCCTTATGGATAGGTTGGAACTGTTGATTAGTCTCAGTCAGCAGCTGTTGTACTAGTTATGTTGTCACATGCAGATACAGATAGTCCAAGGGGGGAATAAGGGGACTCCTCATCCTTTCCTACTGTTCTGGATTAGATTGTATTTAGAATAACAGTGTAGCCTTTGAGCTGATCTTAGTACATAAAATGTCTGCTGTATTTGTGCACTCTAGTATACTTCTCTATACCTTAAGAGATTTCATTAATCTTGCATCTTTAATCATTTTAGCAGGTAGAATGCAAAAAATATGAAACAACAAGCTAATATAATAGATTAATTTTGTAGATATTTCTGCACTGGGAAAGGCTGTTTAAAATCAAGAATTCTGTTTTAACCTCTTAAAACTTTAGTGTGATTTCCAGTACATAACCAAATTTTCCAATCATTTTTGCTCACTGAGATTGCTGAAAGTTGAACATGTACCTCTACATAGTGATCATTAATGTTATCTGACCTTTTACTGAGCTAGAACAGCATTAAAGGTAGGAAAGGGCTTCATGTGAAGGGGAAAACTCAGGAGATCAATAAAAAAGTCTGTTAGTTTAAGTGTTTGCCCTGGGAGCAGCAAGTGAGATCATTAAGAACATCTAGAAGTATGGGAGATGCATCCTAGGAATCATCCACTCTAGTGTAGAATATATCAGATTCCCTAAAATACCAACACCATCCGAGGTATTACAGTGAGCTATCTACAAGGACCAATATATGAAAAATATGGTGTATAACTAGTGTGATTAACAATGGAGAGAGAGATTTGAAGAGAAAGAAAAAAAAAGATCTATTCACCAATCTACCTAAGTTGCTGTAAGCGCAATTCTTCATTTCCCTCTGCACATACCCCAGTAAAATGTGGCTTCAAGAATATTCATGGCACAGGAAAACAGGGTTACAGAGACAGGGAGTATTTGCAACGACAGTATAACCTGAGCTGCTATGGAGCTGCACCTGGAGACAGTTAATTGAGTTGCTTGCGGAAAAAGGACAAATAGGAAGAAAAAATGGAGCAGATAAACTAAAAGAGGAAAGGAAGTAAAGAGGTAAAATGATGGACTGAATACAGAAAGAAAGTTAAGAGACGTATAAAGAAAAGGATTGCCCCAAATATGCCCTCTATTGACACCTTTCCTTAACTATCAGAGACAGTCTATTGTGCTAATAAACCTTCAAAATGATGTTGTGACATGTGTGGAGAAAGGAGTTAATTTGATAGCTGGCTTAGAAAAAGGGATCAAGGAGAAAACAGGGAAAAGCAAGTATTTCAGAAGAATGGAGACTGGCTGAGAGGGGCCTCAGAGTGCTGTTTTAGTCATAACAGGTGATGCTGGAGTTTATGCAATGTGGCAAATATTGTAGATTGTTTACTTTTAACAGTGAACCTCATGAAAAATATAGTAAAGGATCCAATTCTAAGATTTAACTTGAAGATCAGCATGTCCTACTGATGCAGTCAAACACATTAAATATTGCCCAGTTACGAAGTCAAATGGTAACAGATAAAGCAGCACTTCTTCAATCCCTACATATGAAGCCAGAGTTTAAATGCAGTCGCTTCTAAACAAAGTCAAGACTTGTGATGAAAGGCAGTATTTCAGGAGACATCGATAAACAAGTTCTGATGAACTTGTACAAACCCCACAGTATCCAGACCATGAACACCACAAATTCTCTTTCAAGTCAGAGATAACTACAGAAATGCTGGGAACAACTGATCTAGTCAGTTCTTCTCACTGCTTGAGGAAAAACTCAATTGCATGCCTACATACCCAGTCAAAAGTGCTTCTCAAGATTTAATTACATCAATTTATTTTCCTCTCTTAATGGATTATCTAATCTGTACATAACATATAACATACAACGTTACTTTTTCTTCATCTTACATGCTTTGTTTCGGTGGACACTAAGTCAAAAACAATTTAGAATGCAAATAACAGGAATAAAGAGTAAAAGAAACAGCTCAGTAAACCTGTCATTTTGCTGAAAAGCTTAAGCAGTAACAGTGGGGAACAGAGAGTTGTAGTTATTTGAAGAAAATTGATTTTATTACTTTAATTTTCAACTAGAAGAAGTATTTGCGGTGCTTGTGTGGCCATCATCCTAATCTTTTTCTGCATGCAGCTCAGACATAACTTTTTCCCAATGGATACTGTGCACCGTGCTTATCTTTGACAGCATCCAGAACGGCTGGATAAGCCCTTTCTTGAAGCTGTATTCTGTCTCTGACACTGCTGAAGGGCTGCTTTGGAGCACCTGTTAGAAAATGTAC
The DNA here is from genome assembly GCF_965140245.1 of Athene noctua. Classification (NCBI taxonomy): domain Eukaryota; kingdom Metazoa; phylum Chordata; class Aves; order Strigiformes; family Strigidae; genus Athene; species Athene noctua. Next base: position 142,302,822 of record NC_134038.1, on the reverse strand, counting down.
TAATGTTATGTCTTTTACTACTTGCATTATTTAATGCACTAAGTCCCTACTGTTCTAATCACTGTACAGATGGAATAAATAATGTCCCTGCTCCAACAACTTAAAATCAAAGTATGAGAAAAAAAGAGAACAGATGGATAAAGAAAGAGTGGGGAGTACAAGGAAGCAACGAAAACTATTTTGGTTAAGGTGGTAGGAGGACATGTGTCAATCTAGCTCTAATTGTGGGATAATTTTAAAAAACAATTCAAATGAACTAGCCTGGTGGATGTTTACCATAAGACTGTGGGACAACATGATGGAAGGCATGACAACGGCTGACAATCTATCAGGTAGTGGAAACTTTCTAGCAAATGAGTAAACACAACAAAAGTAAAAGCAGATCAGTCCTAATGTTCAATGAGGAAAAAGTATAGAAATGAACATAGGGACAGACATCATCAAAAACGACACCAGGAAAATGACGTACATAAAGCAAAACTGTAACGGTCAAACTCAGAGAAAAGGATAGTGTAGCTGAGATCCCAGAAGATAAGAACCTGAACAAGAGTTCTAGCTAAACAGATGACTGCAGAAGGTTATACCTCTAAAACCACACAGAAAAAAGCTATCTGAATTATCAGCACATGGTGCTGGAATGCATACTTCTGCATGACATTAGCAGTAAACTGACACTGTTAAAACTGCATACAGTAACTTCATTTCCTGAATTAAAACTGAAACCTTAGAGACCATTTCTTCTAGGTATTTTTGAGGCTACTTTTTCCCCTACACACATTAATTTACCCTTACTGATCTTAAATTTCACACATTATTTTATAATTCTCAGCATCACCAGATTTCACAGTCATATTTACACCTGATTATGTTCAATGATTCTTTGTCACCAGCAAACTGCGTTCACTCATCATTTGCCTCCCTGATCATTTAATGAATACTTGGAATATCACATGTCCTTTTGAGCTCCCACTGCTGAACACCAAAACGAATTCCTAAACTGTGGTTCTCTCTTTCAACCAGTGATGAGCTCAGGAGGTATTTAAACTATAAAGAAAAAGAACGCAGTGGAAGATTCAAAAGAGAAGTACAAGAATGATGTGAGTTGGGTCAAAGGAGGCTAGGAATGGGATAAGGTGACCTGGACATTCAAATTCTTTACTGTAGATACAAGAGCATTTTAGGTCTTTAACAGTTTAAGGGGATGGACTAGATTATCTTTAAATTCCCTTTAGCAACTACACTCTATTTTCTTGCAGGATCTTTAACTGCCTTAATAGCAACAAAATAAATGGCACTGCAATCTTTCTGAAGGGATGCAGATTTTTTTCTTAATTCTGTTAAAGAATGAGAAATACAGTGGAAACCAAAGCATTATTATGTTCCCTTATCTTTTCATCAGTTAATGTATCTAAAATGCTTTCAGTAAGTATTTAATTAAGAACAGAATGTGTTGAAATGAAATTAATATGCTGATATGAAGAAAACAGGTAAGGTTTTTTCACACGGTTTGATTTTAAAGAACCAAAATGAGTAGAGAGGTTTACAGTTATATGCTCTTGGAGAATATTAATAGCAAAGAACCTGAAATATTAAAAAAGCCATCTCGAGAATCGTACCTTTGCTTATTCAACAGGCCATCAACCTAAGTAAAAAATAATGGTGCATTTATTTTAAAATTAGTTCTTAATTTTAAAGGAGGCCAGAAGTCTTATTATTAAACTTGTTAGAAAAGGGTTTAATAGAGTGATTCCACTTTGTCTATTTAATTCTAAGAATTCTCTTAGAAACCCATTCATGGCAACAAAAATTTACTTCTCTTTGGCAGCTTGAGTATTTCTTCTTGTTTTAGTAGCTTTTTCACTCTTTGAGCCACACAACAAAAAAGCCCAAAGGCATAATTTTGCTTTTTCTTTATCAAGAAACAATGTAGGAAAACGTATAATCTTTTATTCAGAATTAAATAGAGTGGCATCTACCGGGAACATGAGATCAATTAGTCATAAGAAAATCTTTGAAAACCATTGATATTAAAAGGTAATTCAATTCAGCTCATTCATCTTAAAGAGTACCTTGACCCTGCAGGGCTAAAGCTGCCCTAAATAGCAGGATCTATTACATAATCCATACTTAGCCTTATGTCACCATGCTGGAGGTTTCTCATTTAAATGAGATCAAAATCTCTGCTATTTAGCATGGGGTTTAAGTCTTTAGCATTCTTAAACAAAGGATTCTTGGACCAAGCTGCAGTTCATATAAAATAAGGTTTTAAGACTTAAGAAAATCAGACATACAAAAGCTTACTGGAATCTGTATGAGCTAGTAGAAAGACATCTTTTCTGAGGGCCAACAATTCTAAAATATGAGGTAAACCAGGCAATTAGCTTTTGTCTTACCTCTAACCAAGGATCTAAACTGCTTGAGAAACTGACGAAGCTAAAAAAATATGGCACACTATCACCACAAAAATGAGAGATGATTCAAGAAGTAAGCATACAAGTCTACATGACAATGTCCTTATGGCAGCATATCTTTTGAGTTTGGTATTCTAGCTAAATCTCTGCATCTACCAACAAGATATGTGAAATAGTATTTTGTCACTCATGGTATTTATGATTATTTTTGAAATAGAACAAATTAAAATTTTCAAGTATTTTGACACTTCTATCGTTTGACTAAAGTTCACAGAGCCTGATGAATACATGCTGTGAATAAAGGGGAGCTCTAGAAATTCAGAGTGGGTAAGCCTTCCTGCTGATGAACTGAGTTGGAAGACACTGCTAACAAAAAAGAGTTTGTAAAGGAAGGGTAAGGGTGAAAGAGCACTATTTTTTTCTTTTCAGAAAAAGAGAATGAAGAAAAGAGAATGAAATTTATAGGAGAGCACAGAAGCAGATCAAAGAATGGAAGAAAATCATGGAAGATGATGGGAGCAGCAGGATGCTGAATATCAGATAGATAAAATGTATTTGTACATAAAAAGCTTTTGTTCTGATTGAGTCATGCAAGACATGGTCGTAGACACTTTGACTGGCTCTCCAGAAGACTTCCCTGTTTCTGATGTAAAATGTGATGCATCACTACTCTGAGTAAATTTGTAATGTTGTTTAAAAAATACTTAAGAAAGACCAAAAGAAAACAAATGTGATTAAACAGCAAGGTCAGAGATGCTATTCAAAATAGGACAGAAACCTTCAAAACTCAAAGTCATGTTTAAATGAAAACAACATCACACTGTATCAGATGAAAAAGAGGCACTTTGTGAAGGGATTAAGAACTAACTACACAATCTGTTTCAAATATGTATCAGAAAGAGGAAAAAATCCAGAGTATCCTGTGGGACCAATAGGCCATAACAAAGTTTTAAAAAACAGACTTTCTGCATCCATGTGGTTTGAAAAGCCTACTACAGAAGATACATGTAACTGTCTGCAAAACCAGTTTTATTCTCAATAGATGAAACAGTAATGTATCAGCAGAACCTGAGAGTATCCATCCAATAGACCTAGAGAAATGCAGCGACTATGTATATGAACTACTGTCACATAACTATCAGAAGGCAAGGTACTTCACCAAAGCTCTTGAAGACATTAAGCCCACCATGACAAAAGAGGAAAAGTTCTCATGTAGTAAAAGAGATAGGAGCAAATGGTTAAAAGATTTCATTGTGCAGGAAGATCATTCACTTTCTTTCCTGTAATCTTATGCTTGCATTTGTGGAAATGACTACATTGACAATCTACTGTCCATACATAAAATGCTCATAATTTCCAAAGACAAGCTGTAATTCTATGGATCTTTTATTTCTATGATTTGAAATGTCCTTTTCACTGTTATTGTACATGCCTAAATTACAATGTCTTGTTTGGTTTGGGTTTTGTTGTTGTTTTGGGGTAGGGTTTTTTGCTACAGTTGAATAAATAAAATCAATCAACAAGTTTGGGAAATAGAGAAAAATGCGGTAAATTCTTTGCAACATTTTTAAAAAACATCTTGTACTTACCTGCTTTCTGACACTGTACTATCTTCTCATATAAGCTATCTGTATTTTCAACTAGAGTCCTGATGGTCTGAATCATCTGTAGAGAAAATAAATTAAAATATACACAAATATCAGTAAAATTCAATTTTTACTGAAAATTTTTGATCTGTAAAAGATGCTTAAATTTGAACTCAAATCAAAAATCTAATATTTGTGGTTAACATAATGAATACATTCATTTTCCTGGTCATGACCAGGCAGAGAAGTGCTCTAAATGTGGTGTAAAGACATAAAGAAATATGATGGCTTTGGGCTGGGATCTGTGAACACTGAAGTAAAATGTCTACTCCATAATTCATTGCCTATCAAAGCAAGTGGAAATTATACAACTATTTACCAGGTCATTTACTTTTGGTGGCTTGGATGAGATAACCTGGATGCAGGTTTCCTCTTCCTCACTCACTCCGACATTCAGGATGATGATCACTCACCACCCAGTGCTTCATTTTTCCTAGGGATCATCCCATTGCTTTTCCACATTTGTTCCTCTATATTTTCCCTTTCTGTGGCTTGACCTGTACGTATGTATGAAACAACACTCTATGGAGGAAAACAAATCACTCGAGGCTGGTACTGGAGGATAAGGAAAAATAAATTATACCTTTACCTGATCTTTCTAAACAAAAAGCCTTTCATGGAAGCGCAGCTGAAAGCACACTAATTAAGATGTAACTGTGCAGATTTTTCAGGCTAGAGTATGTATTGAGAAGTAATGACTTTGTTTCACACCTTACCCACTGACATCTCTGGTATCCACTCAAGCAGACAGATTTCTTGTCACTAAAACAATGACTGAAGTCTGACATGTTACTTATGTGGGTGTTCATGTCTTCTCCTTTGGAGACCAAAACTGCTGTTATGAGCAGGAATGTTCCATGTTACAGAAAAAAAACCCAAACTCTTTTCACCAGTCCTAAGACTTTTCCTCAGAGAAATAATACTTTAAGAGGCATGACTATAGTAGTCCTTCCTCACATGTATTAAAAGGAGCCTTCTCCAGACAAGTGACACTGAGGCTGTTTTTGTGAACATTGCTCTGAGGCATAAATCAATTTGGAGAAGCAGGCAAGTAAGCCTCAGATTTTTGATGATGGCAAGTGTGCAAGCAAGGAGGAAGAACATATGCACAGATGTAAACTGCTCTACAGACTTCTTTTATTTCTAGCTACACAAAAATCTGCTTTATGTAAATTACAAAGTTCAAAAATAATTCTAGTTCTCCTTCTATAACTACAATTGAAAATTATAAAGAAAATTATGCAAAACCTGCAATTCCATGTTTTTGCTACATATAAACCATCTATGAACAAGCAACTTTAAAGTATGTAGAGGTCATTGTACTGCATAATTTAATTTAATCTTCACATCCTGATTAACCTCTACATAATCTTAAAGTATCTGTTTACCCTGATTTATACTGTTAGTTTAAAAAAAAAAAAATCAAATTATAATAAATGAGAAAAAAAATAACTTGATCAGGTTGCTAAACTGCAATACCCATTTTTAACCGGATTGTTCTTTGAATGTAAGTATCACTATTCATTCAAGCAAAAAACGCCTATAAATAGAATTGTCAATTAATAATTAGATGTAATAAATTGATGACAAGTATTTTGAAGAGAAGCATACCTAAATAAGATAATACTGTATTTCATTCAGGTAGGCTTCTATAGGGAGCATTGCAAACTGACTATGCCTGATGCGTCAAGGAGAAAGCTGCATTTCACTATGTTTCATTACTATTTGGTCTTTAAAAAAGTATTCAGAAATTGAAATAAAGCCACTATAATTTTGCTTGAAAGACAAGGTTTTTACCTGTTTCAATATGTGTCATGTAACACATCTGCTTCTGTAATACACTTAAATGAAGAAAGTCAAAACACAATTGACTTGAATTACAAATATACTTCCAATAACTGATGTTATTTTGCTAACTAGCTGAAAGGATATTGTAAAGCATCCTCCACTGAGGTACTGAAAATCACCTTGAAAAATGAAATGTTGAGCATGTATGGCTCTTGTTTTGTCGGGATGCTAATAAACAATAATAAAGGCTAATAAGAATCCTCTCACCCAAGAACCCTTTTGACTGGAGTTCATAGGAGAGAGAAACCAATTGTGCTGCCTATTCAAGGTATTTGTTCTGGAGGAACTGTATGAAATACTGCAACTGCCCTGTGTTAGTCTATTCTGTGTTCCTGACCCCATGTGTATAATAACCTAATTTCTAAGTCATCACAGTTATGTCCTTTTCAGACACAGAACATCTCTGTCTGCTCTGCTTCCTTCATACAATACATTCTACATGCACATCTGATAATGCAGAAATAGTAGAGAACAAGTCTTAGCAGATTAGAAAACTTACTGAGACACTGCACTGATTTTCAGATATGAGAATTCAAAGATTAATAAAAAATGCTTACATGACTGCTTCTTTATTTACCTTCTGTATTGACAAAATAAGAAAGTTGCACTAGTTCTGCAGCTGAAAAGAAATTAAACTAATGGCTGTATTATGGCTCTTTCATCACAACAAGGCTAACATTGAAGAAGAATTTAGAATAATGTTATATTATTACATATTTTATAATTTATAATAAATTTCAGTTTTGGTATGGAAAGTTGCTTTGCCTAAATACTCCCAGATCAAAAGCAACACCACCTTTGCAACTTTTGAAAAAAAATGTCAATGCATTTCATGTGACAGAAATCATTCTAATATCAATTTTTATATTACCAGGGCCAGTAACAGTTACTTTCTTTAACTTTGGACTGTAAAATACATACAAAGCTGTATTTAAGATTAACAGCACCACAAAGCAAAATTGTCTGAGCTATAATTCAGTGGTTGATTGCCACTACCATTCAATCAGTATTACGCTACACCCCAATTTTGTTGATGTCCTTCACTAAGGAAATAATTGAGCACTATACTGCGTGCATGAGCAGCTTTCACCTTTTAGTTGTGTTTGATTAATAAAGTAATAGTATTAGTTCATTATAATTTCAGTCTTGTATTGCTCTTCACCATGCAGTCACCTTTTAGTATGTATTCAGCTATTTGTTAAATGACTCTTATGTAGTGTTTGAACATATAAATTCTTTCTGGTGTTCAAGACAAAATTATAACATCACAAAAACATTCATGTAGATATTAACAGAGACTGAAAGACTACTGGTAGACACAGCATATGGAACAACTGAGTACAAATGGTTATATCTAAAAAGAAAATTAGCCTGATCCAAATGATACTTGCATGTATGCGTGCGTGTGGTATAAAAGCGAAGTAGAAAATTATGAGTCAGCAGGAGTTTCAGTGTGAAAACCAGTATGACTGCAGCAGAATGAAATTCTAAAGGCAGATTAACTGTGTAAATTGAGCAGAAAGATCAAGTAGAGTCAAGTATATATTAGACTAGTCTACACTGAACAAGCCAATCAATAAGCAGGTATTTGCCAACCACAGCCAACTTTGAGAGTATTATTAGTGACAAAACTGGAAAGAGATATACAAACAAATTCTAATAGGGAACAACCGATTACCAGCTGATCATTAAAAATGTATTGCAAATTACCCATGCTATTCAAGAAAAAATCATACTATATAAAGTTTAATAGCTATACTTTCTAGCAAATATTTTACTATATAATTCCCATCTCTAACCTATGTTATTTTTTCTGGAAGTAAAGATTCAAAATAGCCAACAAATATATTTTAAATACAGAACGTGTAACATGCTGGAATTGTTTCAACTCTCCCTTAAATTCCTGCCTTCCCAACCCCCCCCAATCTCACTACATACTGGACTATCTTCCCCCTGCTTTTTTTTTTTTTTCCTCAATGAAAAATGGGAAATGCAGAATGGTATGCTTCATGAGCCTTGAAGACATCGCATTTTTGCAGAGGCCAGGCTGACAGCTTGATCTATTTGTCAATAGATCACTTGTCTATTTGTTAGATCATGCAACCATTTTACCTAGTTATCAGGAAAACGGTGAGTATTTCTAATAAAAGGACAAATGTCAAGAAAGATGTAAAAAAATACATAATTCTTATGGGGTTTTAGAAATAAACATTAAATTATCAGTACAGAGTTTTCAGTGAGGATTAGAGACTTGTATTATTATATATTGTCTCTGCCTTAAAAAGCATGATGACAATGGTTAGAAATCAAAACAATTCTTGCTTCGAACTGATGGAACTGTGTTGCTAACACTACCATTGACTACTTATGTGACTGTGTCTTCATAAACCAAATGAAAAAGTCATATACTTAAAAAATATATCTATCCTCTTTCTCAATAAAACAGAAGTCTCTCATTAAGACAGACAGTTACCGAAAATTTTTAAAATCATATACGTCTAGACTACCCTTTAGGCTTATTTTTTATATTGCAAAGCTCTGTTAAGTCTGTTTTCTTGTTCTTTTATGAAAGAGAAAAGTGCTATGAACGCTTTGTATGTCTATGCACATATATAAGTGCTCACATGCATGTATTTGAGACGAGCATGTATTTCTAGGCTCACAAAGACAGGTCTTCTGGTAGAAGACAGAACACTCTGTTTATGCCCACAATTTAGGGAACAGATGTAAATTGAACTCAACCCTAAATATTTTTAACATCACATTTAACAAAGAACACAGACCTTGTGAAAAAAGCTTTAAAAAATCCCAGGATTTATTAATTCCCCTGTATGTGGAACTGGTTGGTAGCACACCAAGAGACATCACCTGCATTTTAAAATGGAAAAACCAGCCAATAATAAACTGTGTCTGGCTGATGGAACTCAAGAGAGAGAAAATACCTTCACTGACAGAGTTGCAGCACCAAGGATGAACTTTGTTTTTAACAAGTAAAGCACACTACACGTTTACATTTTGAAATCTGTGAATATGTGCTGCCAATACCGTCAGACGTAAATTCCAACCGTAAAATTGAAACCATACTTACAGTAGGTATAAACCAAATCTTTATTAAAATGGCTCTCTCCACAAAATTGCTGCTCACATTCTCCTCTCATCTCAAATCTCAGAATATTAGATATAATTCTGAAACCACAAACTACACCATTTCTGAAAACAGTTTAGTATTCAGTGGCCAAGCTGCTCTTAACAGTAGTAATAAAAATGTAATTTGCATTTTCCAGACATTTTATTAAATCCAGAATAGTACTAATAGCACCAATAGCAAATAGCACTTCATAAAAAAGGAAACCAAACACAGGGCATCCCAAACTACAATATATAAACTGCTAATGGAACCTGCACCATTTCAAAAGATGTGTGTGACCTGCAGAGGGTCAGAAGTTACTACCATTGCCCCAGGCAATAACAGGAATGAAAGGAACTCTGGTAAGGACAGCAGATAAACACTCCTGTTCTTAAGAACGATTATATGTACTGGGAACTCAAACAAAATATGGTCAGTTCTAATTAAATATATGTATAAACTGTATCCAGTAAGTCCAGTATTTCATGTCAATGCACCAGAAGGCATTTTTGTTGTGGCACTGGAACAAGCAACAGAATTGTTCATAGTTCCGTCAGTGACAACTGCCATGGTCAGCTTGCTTTGAAGTTGCATAAAGATTGTTTTGAACCATATATACTGCCTTTGATTTTCTGCTGGAGAAAAATGGTGTTAAAGCAGTCAGGAAGGAAATGACTAGAAAATCAGATTCTAAACTCGTATTAAACCTCAGAACTCAAATTATTCTAACAGTTTGGACACCATACTGAAAGCATTCTGAAACATCCAACTTTTAACCAGCACCACCACTAACAACAGAAGTGGACTTCTAAAAAGTAGGTGACTCATGTTCATGTTACTAAGCTCAGTTCAAAAGTCAGTAAGCAGTGATAAAAACCATACACCTACCACCCTTGAGACTGCTAGGACCACTAGATCAGTGTTACTCAGTCTTCAAGAGTAAAAAGTCCTCAAGTCCAAATAGGGGTGATATACAGCAAAGAAATATGTTGAAGTGATTGCAAAATAGCATCTTTAACAGAAGAGACAATATACTTTTCTCTGTCCCAGGTTCAAGTTACATTCTTCCAAAAGACTTCTTAGCAGAGTTTTAAAATATCTGAAGAATACCTCGCTAAGTTGCATGGAAAAGATAACTGAAAAAAGATAGCTGAACAGTTTTAAGAGATTACGACTATGTGATGACAACTACTGACAAGACAGGAAAAAACCTGCAAAGGTCCCAGTAGAAAAGATTTTTATTATTTTTCTTTTAAAGTTTTTCTTCAAATGCCAGAGAAATATTAGAAATTAACACAGAAAGACCAGAGACAGTTCAACAATTAATTCATGTTATGTAAACAAGGTGTTGATTTTGCAACAGATACACTGAGCCTTGCTTAATGACAATTTCACCTAACACTGAGACATTTATGTGAGATGTACCCATGAATCCCAAGGGGGCAGACTGATATCACTGCAAGGTAATTCTCAGTTATCTCTGACAGGTGATGGCAATCAGAGGATGTTCCCGAGGACCAGAAGAAAACAAATTTCACTCCTATCTACAGGAGTAAGAAGGAGGACCAAGGAACTACAGGCCAATCAGGCTCACTTCAATCTCTGGGAAGGCAGTGGAGTAAATCCTCTTGGAAACCATTTCCAAAGACATGAAGGACAAGAAGGTGACTGGAGAAAGTGAACATGGATTTACAAAGGGGAAATGAGGCTTAACCAGACTGACAGCCTTCTACAGTGAGGTGACTGTCTTGACAGAGGAGGAGAAAGCAGCAGGTGCTCTTTATTTTGACTTTACTGAGGCTTTCAACACTGTAACATCCTCACAGACAAACTAAGGAAGGAAATAGAGGCCAGGTGAGCAGGCAGTGAGGTGGGCTGAAAACTAGCTGACCAGCCAGGCTCAAAGCATTGCGATCAGCAGCGTGGAGTCCACCTAGGGGACAGTAACTGGTGGTGTGGCCCAGGGGTTGATCCTGGCACTACTACTGTTTAAACATTTTCATTTATCACCTGGATGATGGGGCAAAGTGCATCCTCACCAAGTTGACAGAAGATACAAAGCTTGGAGGAGGTTGGAAACGGCAGGCAGTTGTGCTGCTACTCAGACGGATTTTGACAAACTGGGTAAGCAGGCTGACGGGAACCCCATGAAAAGGGTTCAGCAAAGGGAAGTGCCGAGTCCCGGACCTGGAGAGGAATGACCACATGCATGCCCCAGTGCAGGCTGGAGGCTGAGTGGCTGGAAAGCAGCTTCAGAGAAAAGGACCTGGGTGTCCTGGTGGACCAGAAGTTGCGGCAAGGTCACACCTGCAGTGCTGCACACAGGTCTGGACTCCCAGGTACAAGAGACACACAGACGTATTGGTGAGGGTCCAGCAAGGGCCACAGAGATGATTCATGAACGGACTGGAGCATCTTTCACATGAAGAGAGACTGAGAGAGCTGGGACCGTTCAGCCTGGAGCAGAGAAGGCTCAGTGGGGATCTTGGGTGGTCCAACACTGGAAGAGCTTGCCCAGAGAGGTTGTGGAGTCTCCATCCTTGGGGATATCAATACCCAACTGGACACAGACTTGTGCAACCTGCTCTATCTAATCCTGCTTTGAGCAAGGCAGCTGGACTAGATGATCTCCAGAGGTGTTTTCCAACCTCAATGCTTCTATGTAAACAAGGATGTCCAAATTTGAAATTGTTTCTCCAACTCTGCAAGGAAATAAATTTAGCACAGAAAGAGAGTCACTGAGTTTGTAAGGGACCTCAGAAGGTCATTTGGCCCAATACCCCCTGCTCAAGCAGGGCCAGCTAGAGTAGGTTGCCCAGGACCATGTCCAGATGGCTATTGAGTACCTCCAAAAGTGGAGACTCCACAAACTCTCTGGGCAACCTGTCCCCACGCTCAGTCACCCCCACAGTCAAAAAGTGACAGAGAAACAAAAACAGAGCCTCCTGTTTCATTTTGTGCCTCTTCTCCTGTCGCTCAGCACCACTGAGAAGAGCCTGTCTCTGTCCTCTTTGCACCCTCCCTTCAGGCACTTATATACATTGACGAGATTCCCCGCTCAGACCTTCTCCAGACTGAACAGTCCCAGCTCTCTCAGCCTCTCCTCAGAGGAGAGACGCTTCAATCCCTTTATCACCTTAGTGGATCTTTGTAGGACTCTCTCCAGTATATCCATGTCTCTTTTGTACTGGGGAGCCCAGAACTGGACACAGTACTCCAGGTGTGGCCCCACCAGTGCTGAGCAGAGGGGAAAGATCACTTCCCTTGACCATAACATATATCATATATTATGATATCATTAAGTATTATGTTTCCCTTTAGACTTTAGAACACTGTCCTCTTCTGAAACAAATGCAGAGGAAATTTCCATTATGCTTCCTGAACTCACTGGCATATTATGATATAATCATAACGCTGTAACTAATTGACAGTGGCAGTTTATCTCCATAAGTGGGAGAAACAGAGGAACAGCCTCATAATTTCACTTTTTCAGCCTTCCTTTTCTCTCTCACCTCTTTTTGAGATGTCTTATATTCCAGGAAACACATACATGGAACAGGTTTCTTTTGTCTTCAGAAAGAAGCAAGCTAAGATTATGCCACGATGCAGTGCAGGAGCATAAGAGATGAAATCCCCTTATAAAAACTACTTTTTGTAGGCCCAAAAGAAAATAGGACATCCTCTGTTCTTAATTCTGCAGTATCCCAAAATGAATTAGATTCCTCACAGTTCAAGAAAATTTACCATTACCAAAGGAACAAACAGTCCACAAGTTCTCCATTAAAAGGTTTTATATTCTTTCTTGAGTAAAGTATTTGAGAAAGACTAGGTTGAAGACAGAGTAAATAAAATAATCAGCAGCTCTCTTCTAAACTATGCCCACAATGACATTAAATCCTTTTAAATCCAACAGTCATTTCTCCTTTCCTGACAGTCAGACTGTTACAGCAAAATGATATTTCATAATTTCTAAACTAAAGCTGATAGAATGAAAACACTACATAAAAAGTGGACAATACAGAAGCACATATATGTGAAAGGAAAATATCCTATATCTGTAAAGAGAAGGAGAAATTTATCAACCTTGTGAAAAAATTAATAGGCAGTGTTATTTTTAAAACTAAAACTGTCAGTAACAGTTCCAATAACCACATTTTTTTCACACAGGAGTAAAAAGACAAACAGAAGATTAAGAATTTATTGGGAAAGAAAAAGAGAACTACTATTGGAAATATGGAGTACATTTAAGAGAAGCAGCTATGCACCTGACATATTCTTATGCTATTCCATAAACATTCCATTGGACTACATTAGAAATAGGACAGTAAGCTAGATTAACTCCTCTTCCTAAATAGTCATACTATTTTATGCTCATGAATACTGTGAGTCAGTCATTAGCCATAATGGGATTAGTAAAAGGATACAAAAATCTTCACTGTTCATGCTCTTAATAAAAAATTAAGAAATTTTAACATCCCAGAAGCATCAAGTTGTCATTATTAGAGCTCTTCAACCAATGTAAAACAGCTCATACTTTACAACAATTGGCACTGGAATCTGAAATACCCAAAATTAGATGTTTGTTTCTGCCCTTGTGGACTGAAAACCCAACATAAACTGAGGTTATCATCTGCAGCTCTGTTTTTGGAATCATAATTGCAGCCTTCAGTTTAGAATTACTGTCCTGTTACAAAACAGGAAAATAAAAGCTGATAATAAGCAACACAACCCTTTTTGAAGAAACTGCTCAAGCTACTCACTATATTTCCATCAATACTTTGTTTTCCATCACTTTTTGTGACAGACTAACAATGAGTAACTATTTAAATTCATATCAGAAACCAGGATCTACAATTATTATAATTTATTAAACACTGCAAAAACCATTACCTGGCCTATTTGCAATACTAAACTGCACTGAATTGTGTGTTTTCCCTTAGATCTCTTCATTAGTGAACTGTATACATTTATTATCTAAATAAAGACACTTCTAACTCTGCAGAGACTTGATAATGAAAGTAAACATACTGTACAAAGCCAGAGGCAGTAACAGAAATAATGAGACAGTGTGTATTACCGGGATTTAAATATTGTATTTATATTGCCAACTCTGAAACTTATTGTTTTAACACACATTGTAACAGTCCATCACTGAGACCGAGTTTAAACTCTAAGCACCCATATACCTCACACCTGGATGATCTTTGCAAATCTTGGTGCATCATTAAGTCATAAATCTTCCAGAGTACTTAGCTATTTTAGCTAGATCAAAGTTTTTGGAGTTATACCTATTATATCTAATCCACTTACTGGAAGAACATACCCTAATGCAAAAATCAACACAAGTAACTGTCTTTAACAGTTCTTTTCCTGTTGGAACACCAGGTTAAGTTCAACATTTACTCCAGCTATTAGAGAAAAGCTAAGATTTTTAAAAGCTAAAAATTTAACAGTAACTTCATTTCAGTATGAGCATCTGAAAAGGGACTTTGTCAAATGCTTTTGGAAAATCCAACCAGACTAATCTTCCGTGTCTACATGCTTCTTGACTTCAAAGAACTCCAAGAGATTAATGAGCCCTTCACTTTATAAAAGCTGTATTGACTCTTCCCCAACACGACATGTTTCCCCATGTTTCCTCTAATTCTCTTCTTCAAAACAGTTTTTACCCATTTTCACAGTACAGCTGTCAGCCTGTCTGATCTGTAATTTCATGATCTTCCCTGGAAACCTCTTAAAACACTGGCACCACACTAACAACTTTGATAGTCAGTTTTAAGTGAGAGGATACACACAACAATTAGCAGTTTGGGTATATCAACTCTTGAGATTTTTCAGAACCCTTGAATGAATATCACCTCTTGCTGGTAATTTTTCTCAGTCATTTCGCCTTTCCTGGGTAGTATCTTCTATTGGCATTTCAGTTAGAGATGGATTCTTCAGTAAGTCCTTCACAGATAAGTGTTTCATGTGAATCCTTAATCTCCCCAAGTAAACAGATGCAAAAACTGATTTAGTGTTGTGGCTTTCTTTCTTTTCCTGGGGCGTTCCTTTATACTTGGTCAACTAGTAGTCATACACACTTTTTGACAGGCTTCCTGTTTCTGGTGTTTTCAGAAAATAGGTTACTATTATTTTTAAGTCTGTGCAGGTTGTTCCGGCAATTCTTCAATGTCGGCTTTCTTGTATTTTTTATCTAACCATAGCAGGGTTAAATATCTATCCTATCTTCCTCATTTGCAGGTGACTTCAGGTTTTTGGAAGATATCATCCTCTTTTGAACAGTACTGCCTTCTTTTTGTCCTTCTCAAGTGTTTTTTGATAAATGGTACATATTTACTTCAAGTTCTGTGTGTCATATCTTTAGAGTGTCTATGATGTCTGTCCTTTTGGATACTTCACTTAACTTCTTGTTTTAACAAGGCTCCTTATTTTTATGTAACTATGCTCAGATAAAAAAGCAAGGAATAATAGCTTTTCAATCTTCTGTGCAAGGCCTAAATTCTTTGTTTTATAAGCCAGATGATAATAAGAGTTAAACTGTACCATGGGACACCCTGGAGCTGGACTCCAGAAGACCCATGGGCTCAAGAACAAAATTCTGAACCACTCAGGAAACAGAACACAGCTAACACAGTCTATGCCAGTCATGTATTTCTCAGAAAAGGTACCAGATGGAAAAATCCAGATTTTCTTCAGGTACACAAAGCAGACAGCAGTCAGATGTTATCACATGATGTAAAAACACCAGAGATCCAAAGACTGAGTTTGATTACAGAAGATTGCTGACCATCTTGAACTCAGCCTTCTCTGCCACAATCAGAAACTTGAGTATTTAGATCAAAAGAAAGTTATGCAAGAGTTAAAGTAACATATTCACTCAGTTTTAGGAGATAAACTGGTAATTACCAGCACTGGATCTAGTATTTTTTGGTTACCCCAAAAGTTTGCAACCTTGAAGGGTGATTTGTGGAACAAAGGTTTCTCAATCAAGTAACTCTGACACATTAGTAAGCTGAGATGAAGTAGAAAAGTCTTCAGCTACTTGTTCTCTCAAGATACAATTCTATAACCACCACAGAATGACGGAAAACCCTCTTACCGTATTTGCAAAGTAACCATAACCAAGGACCTACATCAACAACAAGGTAACTAATACAGATTTTATGAGCTAAGCATAACTCAAAACAGATCTGCTAATAACATGAAGTTAATTTCCACGTGATTGCATATGAAATCTGCTGTATTGAGTCAGTAGTTGAAATGAGCCAACAATAAGATAAACAGATTTAAGCTTACTATAGAGCTACTTATCACCAATCATATGATGTCTTACAGTTAACTAGCTTTGCTGTATTTTAATACCTCTCATTTTCATCATCTCACAACCCCCACCATCAATAAACACAGCCCTACTCTTGAGCCTATCCCTAGGGTGTGTATACAAAATCGATCAATCTTATTTGATTTCATTTGAATCAAATACAGACCTCCTATACTGTAGTCTAAAGATATGTTGAATTAAAAAAACAAACACACCACCAGAAACTGTGAAAAAATGGATCCAGCAGCATTATCTAATTAGGATTTAATAACATTTAATCCTAATTATTGTAGCAACATTACTTTATCTTCTTGCACACAAGTATAGTTCTCTGCCTTTTCTGTGTTAGCTTTCCTCTTAGAAGTAAATGCCTGCTTGCACCTCTGTCTTTATCAGATGGGACACTTTGATCCTCCACTAAGGGCAGACAGAGACAGTCAAGTTCTCAACAATATCTGGCTTCATTTGTATGGTCCTCTAGCATACCTTTGCAGTGTATTATACTCATCACTGAATAATGCTGCAGACTTAGGATATTTTTTTTTTTCTCTTGCCAGAGAATAACTTTTTAAGGTTTACTTACTTTTTATCTTAAATGTTATAAGACATTTAAAAATAAACATGCAATGGTGTGGAAGAGGCACTTGCCTTAACTCCAAGCTTCAGTCTGCAGCACTGATCAGTGATGGGTGTGATGACACCAACAGAGTGCATGCTGAAGTATCACATAAAGGAAGCTGAAGTTCATGAATGAGAGGGAAAAATAAAACATTGTTAAACAGTGAAAAGGTGTTAGGGTGAAAAATACTCAGGAGCATGAAGAAAAATAGAAAAATACACAGCTTAAAATTCTGTCTTTCTCAAAAATTCCTAGTTCTATTTGTTTTTCACTATTCTGAAAAGACACCCAGCTCCTATAACATGGATAAAAGCAAAAGATCCTTTTATTTCCTGGGTAAACTTCTGGTTCCAATAATGCTGGTAACAAATTACTCATTAAATTCAAACCCACAATATTTTAACACATGAATAGTACTAGCCTTTATCAGTTATACCTCCTCCATTAATGTAGCAGTGAATGGTAACAATTTAAGCAAGCATTATGTGTTATTTGTTTACATGTAAAAAACCCAAGTATCTAGTGATATGCTAATTAATTTATCATTTGTCTCACTGTTTCTTTAAAAAATATATGTACCTGTGCTATGCTGAAGATATTCTCACCTTTCAGTGTGCCCCTGCAGCCCTGCACTCTTTTGTAATTATTTCAATGCAGACTGAATTGTCCCACTGTAAAGATCTTACATCCTTTCTCACTTTACAGAGCAATGATGAGTCCTTCAAAGCGCTCCCAATGTAAACAAATTCTGAATAATTAAAAATTTTGGCTAAATATTGCTATGCTTATTATCATTTTATAAAAAGGAAAGTATTTCTGACAAGTAAGAAGCCCTTCATTAGCCAAAAACATTGTGATCCTGAAACAGCAGTACTTTGAGATATCATTATGTGTGCTACATTAAGAATGCACACAGGGTAATGACAGCCTATGCATTTATGGTACTAACGAAGGATTATTTAATAAACATCTAACTCTGTTATCAACATGATTTCATACTTACAGTACTTGACACATTGGAAGAACATAGTTATATATTTTTGAACTATACTGAGGCCTAAGCCAGCAGAAAATAAAGAGAAGTAGGTAATCATCTGACAGTACATGTACCCTTTCTTAATTCTGGATAAGGTTTATCATTATTAAGCTGAATTTTACACCCACCTGTTAATCAATCATGTCAAAAAAATCCCCAAGTCAAAACCAACCACTGAGATAAAATGTGTCATTTTGAGGGCTCACTGTATTAATTTACACCAAAGACACACAAAAAGAACACTATCAGTGACAGTATCAGATTCTAAACATCTGCCACTATAGCAAATATCAGTATGTGAGCTAAATAGCTTCACATCTCTTCTCCTCTCCTTGAGGAAAGGATGGTATGGACGTCTCCCACTGTTTCACAGTGTGATTTCAGAAACAAGAGCTGTCAGTATGGCTCCCATGGTTGATTTGATTTTGTAGAATACCCTAGAGATTTTAATTGTTTAAAACCTGTTGTCAAACTGGATGGAGTATTGGCAAGACCAAAGCTTCACAAATTGAAACACATCTCATTATTTTAATTTGTAAGTTTTACTCGATGAAAATCATCTTGATTTTTACTTATCTTCAATATCATTTAGAGCTAGAAGCACTACCATACTCCATCTTTGCTTGAAATTCAGTCTTTAAGGAAGAGGAGATATAAAAATGCTTTGAACATGCCACTTAATAAATATGCTATTATTCTTCCATATGCAAATAAAGTATAGATTTCTAAAGTACACAAATATTCAAATCATGTGTAGACTACAATATGCGGGGAAAAAAATGTATGTGTGAGACAAAGAGAAAAACAAACTTGGATTGTAAAGATTTCTGGAGTCATGAGTCACCTCTATCTAAGTGATGTTCAAACAAAAAATTTAGTCCAGACTTACAAAAAGATTTTAAGTATCTGGAATAGCTTAATAACTAACAAGCAGCATCACCATATCAGAACAAACTGCAGGTAAAGACATCTCCATCAACAAGACAGAACTTCATTACATAAATGTTACAGGTGTAATCCCAACAATCAAGCTTGTTAGCATCCTAATTATAGTGATATCCGATAAGCTGCCACTAAGAGGACATACCACCATCTCCTTCTAACTGTGCTACCATTCTAATCAAATTCTTTTGCATTTACATCATCACTGAACTACATAAACTCTACCTAAATTGTTAATTGTCAATGAGTGATTTTTGGACTTTGGCATAGAATTATTCTAAAGCTATTTTTTCCTTAGAAAGCAGTTTAAAAGATATATATGAAACTGGGCTACTGGTTTCTTTTCCTTCATTTTCTTTCTTTAAATAGTAAGAACTGTTTCTAAAGCAGTGACTTGATCCTGCCAGGTAAGATTTCTCATTTTAGTGCACAAAATTAATGTAAAATTGTCTTTGAAAAGTTTACTTACTGTCAGATGATATATCAAATTAAAGAAATTATTAATAAATAAAAGCTCAATTACTGTGTGCCAGATTACTTCAGTGAAAGTAAGGAGGACATCTCAAAGGCAGATGTAAATCAGTATTTCTCAGTATATTAGTTCTTCCTTCCTTCTTGCAAAATGTTTAATTTCCAGTCTCTAAAGACACAGTTTACATACTTACTGA
The DNA here is from genome assembly GCF_965140245.1 of Athene noctua. Classification (NCBI taxonomy): domain Eukaryota; kingdom Metazoa; phylum Chordata; class Aves; order Strigiformes; family Strigidae; genus Athene; species Athene noctua. Next base: position 142,283,201 of record NC_134038.1, on the reverse strand, counting down.
AGTATAAGGGCTGAAGTTAACATTATAGCTGCTTATAGATGTAAAAATGCCTAATCAAATGAGATCTATAAGAAAGACACAGCAAAACAAAAGGAAAAGCATGTATAGAATTTACCACTTCAAGGTGCTTATAAAACTACAATTCCTAAAAGCAGTTCCTGACATTTTCTATTCTGTGTTGAGTCAAAGCCAAAAGTTCCACAAAGTGGAAAATGTAAAGTAGCAAATTAAAGTAAGAGGTTTACAGATATGCAAAAAGTTTCAAGTTACTGCAAAACAGATAAATTAATACATCCTCTTCAGGCTAAATCCTCTTGATTATAATCACTTTGCCTTCTCAAGTGTACAAACACTTATGTATTTGCATGCAGTACATTAATCTGTGTTTTACTCAGTATGAAAACACTATCAGTTGCTGTACATTCATGGGAATAAGTTTCAAGTACATGTAATGAAGCATGAAATAGGAAGTCACAGGTTAAAATGACCTTTCAAAACAGGCATGGTACTGTACATTATAAAAAGAAAGTCTTTCAAATGGCATATAAAATAACCACAAAGGACTACTCACCATGTCATATGCTGTTACAATCTTTTTCAAGACCTCTGGAACAATCCCTTGGAGCTCCATAGTCGGATACTGATCATTGAGATTCACTACTACCAAGGGTGTATTATCAGGCCCAACCAAGCGCATAGACACTGCCAAAATGCACTGCATAAGATTTGCTACAGGAGAGAGGCCACATAATTCTTTGAATGAAACTACTGCATTCTGCAAAAAGGAAAAAAAGAGTTTCCTTTACAGTTAAATATGAATTTTAATGTCTTATTCTTTCAGGATAAAATACTTCACTGTTATAGATGAGCTATAATGTGGAATTACCACAGATTTTCCCTGAAAAACTAGCAGTTTTCCAAATCAACCAGTATTACACATATATTTTACCAAAAATATTAAAAATTCAAACAGAATTCAATACTTGCCACAAGAAAAAAAAATCTATCTAGGACAAGTATATCTGGTTTCTCATCACTACCAAAATTAACCATAAAATAAATGAATTCTAAAGCATATTGGTTATGTATTTTGAAAAAATCTACAAGACATTTCAAAGTAATTTTAAAAATGCCACCAAGTGAAACAAAATATTAGGTGCTGAATGTCCTAAATAAGCAAAGTAAAGCTGAAGGAGGTATTCAGCCCATTTGTAACTTTAAACATACCTGAACTACAGTCCAGACGTGCTGTGGATCTGCTGGCTCCCATTTGGTGTGATTCACAAATCCAGCACTCCACTATCGATGTCATTCCTATCACAGAATCACACTTAAGTGAATTTTTAAGGTACTTAAGATAAATACCAATTTTGTACCTTTCCCTAAAATTTATTATTGTTGTATTTTATATCCAAAATGGTAGAATATAAAACCATACATTTAAACTTGAAGTATTAGAAATACAGTGTGACTCCAAGTAGCCACTGAAATTCCATGGTGGGAATATTCTCAACACTGTAATGAATTTAGGATTTTTGTACCAAGTGGGAGCTGGTGATCTATGGCAGGTCTGGAGTTTGTGTTCCTGTAGGAAACAAAAACAAAAAAAACATGGTATATTTAAGTTACAAATGTGCTCAGTGCTCCTTTCTCTCATGTCTTATCCAATCAGGGTATCTGACACAGATTTTCATTTTAACCAAAACCACTTTCCATCTTGTGGGCACAGTAACACTCATTTGTGGACAAACTTCTTAGAGAGACATAACGCCAACCTTAATGCAAAGAAGAATCAAACATGAAATATTTGCTGTCCCTTTATGGGACAAAATACCCAAAGTAGACTTCAAAATATGTATATATAACATATTCACACCAAAATATGTGAATACTAAATTACATCTACTACAGTCACTTACAGTGTACTTTAAGCAAATATTTAGTAGCATCTAGTAATGTCCAGGAAACAAACTACTTTTGTTAACTGTACTACATCTTAGTGACACAATAATTACATAGCTGAAAAGACAGACCCTGGGAAGACCATTCACAAAAATTTTGTTTGAGATAAACATCATGGGAAGCCATTATGAACAACAATTCTACAGAGAGGTTAATGAGGACCCAGGGAACATATATATTAACTAATGGCAAGCAAGACAGAACTATGGCTATAACTCTTGCCTTTGGACTTCCAACACTATATCCAGACACCATCCCTCACACTGTCAAGCAGTTTAAACATGCAACATCACATCCAGTTTAATCACTCAAGTTATACTTTTATCAGTGATTAATATGTAACAATTTATGACATCAGCTTTTGTCACAGTAATGAAGTACCTAACAAGGAAGAAAAAAGGCTAGTTATTTGTATTCAGATTTACAGAAACCATTAAACTCACTGCTGCACACATTCTTTTTTTCTCTTCTTCTATCTTACATTTTAAAAAAATAAAACTTTGCTCTTTATAATCTGGCTTGTGTGGACATTATTTCTGTATCATAAAAATGGTAATGCTTTATAACACAAAATTTAAGTATTATAGAAATTAAACAAAACTCCCAATCCCTGATACAAATTGATATTTGAGTGCTTTGTTTGCTCTTATTAGCTGTAAAACCTTAGTTACGCAGAGTTTAAATTGTGCACATTACATAATCTGTCAGTAAAGCTACGCAAAACTAATATTCCCTCATGTATCTAAAATATCTTCTTGATAGCACTTTGAGAGATCATAATGATGAATTTAGTTGATAGGACAACTTTGAAACTGAGAGAATATATAAAATACCTTTTAATATCTCATGTTCAAAGAAACCATACTGTAGAGCCTGTTTTCAATTATATCATTTCTGGAAAATACTGCAGCATGCACAGTAAAGAGTTTAAAGTAGCTATAAAAAGCTGTATGTTTTCACTGTTTCCTCAAATTTTAGGTTCAGCTCTTCCTTGAAAGATATCTTAAAATACAAAATCCTTTATATGATAGAATTATAACCCTCAGGTTTAACTACAGGTAAAGTTCACTTTATATGTAGCCCATAATGTGAAACACAAGTCAAAATAACTTCCCCATATTTTTTAATAGTCTTTTGGTATAGCAATTTTGTATACAAAGTGCAATAGGAGAACTTCATAATGCTGTACTAATTTCTTCTTTCATCTTAAAAAAAAAATCTTTTAAAACTGTATTACTATTAAAATCTCTTCAAGATAAGATTATTTACGAAGAAAATTTAACTACCCTGATGTGCCTTTAAAATCCAGAATCAAGTCTCAGACATTTCCTTTAATCAGTTTCCCCTCAACATTACATAAGAGGATTTAATAGGTCACTTAATTTGAAATTACTATGTTTAACTTTACTGATCACTGCTAGTATTCCATTAGAAGTTTATAGATAGTTAAAAGCTTTATTAAATAAAACATGACTTTACAACTCACTTTAATCTATGTCTGTAAGGGTTTATTTACCTGGAATCTTTACTGGAATCTCCAAACAATACATTTTTTAAGTGGGATCTCTTGGCTTCCACAAAAACAAGCACCTCGGCCTGTACTTTCTCCTGAAATTCAATGTGTTTACCACATGCGACCTTTAAAGTAAGATAATTTCTTCTAGAGGATGCCTTCTAACACCTTAGCGCTAATTCCATGTATTTCTAACAAATTGTTGCTAGGAAGAATCATGAAAAGCAAATGGTCTTTCTGAAAGTACTGCCTTCTATCTGGGAATGAGGAAAAAATAAAACCTCAGTGAAACTATGCTAAACATACGTTCACGTACACAAAGTTTTCTAATAAGCAGTAAAGTCTCATTTTCCAATCAGTTCTATCTTCCTCCTGTGTTTCTATTTACCTTAATTTTCTGAAACTAAAATATTGCCATACTTTCCTCTAGCATATATGTAACATTCCATCAAAGATGCAGGATGAGTCAACAGGCTTAAGTTCTAACACTGGCATCATATTTACAGTTCACATTCAACAAAATACGCATATGCATCCAAGGTTACCTCAGTAGACAATATCACCTCAAAGACTGCTCTGACACAATTAATTTTTAAAGCTGTTCAGCAATGAACTCGAATCATGTAACTTACAAAATGCAGCAAGACTCTTAAAAATATATTCCATATACATCATAATACAAAAATACACATAATAACTGATAAATTCATTGTATAAACTGTACCTGCATATTTTCTCTCAAATCCGTGGCATCCCGAATGGGTTGGAGAGCATTCTTGAAGACTTCATCTACTGTTTTAATCCATAATGTTCTCATAGAAGCATATTCCCTTGATTTCTTGCCCTTCCTCACAGAGAGGCCCCGCTTATGAGGTTTCCCACCACCCCTTCGATTAGTAATGGCCACATGCACAAACAAGGAAGCATGTGCTAAAATTTCACCAGTTAAAGACTGCAGAGGAACGTGCCGATAACCAGTCTGTAGACACTCAAAGGGAATAGTGTATTGCCCGATAAACTCATCCCCAATGTAATCATCATCCAGTACTACAAAACGCACCATAGCTAGTTCTGGTAAATTTATTTGAAATTCAAAGCTTTCATCAAAAATTGGATTATCCCCATTCTGATGCATAGTTTTCGTCCTTTGCTCTGCACAGTCAGCAGGGATTCCATGTATTTCAACATAGACATAAGGATCCACAACATCACCTTTGGCACCTGATCCTTTGGGTTTAGGAAAGTTTTGCCCACTAATGATTTTAATATGAAGCAGCTGAGGTGAAACTCCAGGCACAGTGTCTTTCGTATTTGCGCTAAAGAAGGATACTTCTTCTCTCATGATAGCAGGACGAAGGACATAGCCACAGTTTCCATTTTGTCGAAACCAACCAATGTTAAGATCCATCATTAAGCCAGGTGTTTGAAAGTTCATTGCTACTATCTGACAGCCACATTTCCAAAAGTCCTGGGGATTCATATTACTAGAGTCAATCCTCATAGGACTAGGGAAAACTCTCGCAAGAAAACGTTTGTTATAATTTACAAAGTCTCCTGGGTTTTCATTGGCGTATTTGCTAGCAAGCACTTCATTAAACGAGCACACTTCCCAGTACTTCTGGAGCTGAAATGAAACTTGAAACTCTTTGAACTGAACTGATTTACATATGCTTACCAACTCAGAGAGTTCTTTGCAGAGCTGAAATCGTTTCCCCATCATTGAGTTTTGCTGTTCTATCCCTTCTTTCCCCACTCTCTGTGACATTTCTGCTCCTTCATCTTCGTCTGTAACATCTCCCTCTAGTCCAGAACAATTAGAGGAAAGCTTCTTTGCTTTAATTAGTATTTTCCCTTTAAGCGATTCCGGTGATGGAAGATAAGACTCTTCAATGTTTGGAGACTGTGTATGTAGTTTGTCCCCCAAAATTTTCTTCATGTGTTGTACCATCACTTTCTGCTGCTTAATAGAACAATGATTTTCTAAACACAAAATAAGAGGGTATTCTGAAGCAAAAAATGCATACTTGTTAATAATGTCAATCACACTACGGAAGACAATCTGTGATGTCATTGTATGCCCTGTATAAATCACAGGCTCATTATCTGGACCATCCCATACATCCAGTTCAACACTCCGACAACCCATTTTAAGAGCACGAATGTAACCTGTGATGTCAGAAGGGCCTCGAAACTGATCCTCTATCAAGTATGTATTATGAGATGAATTTATAAAATAATGAGACAAAGGTTGTTTCATATCTTGACAAACTTTTTTATGTTCTGGATCAAATATGTGGCAGTCTGGTGAAGTAAGGTAATTCGTAAATCCATCTATAGAAAGACAACCCTTTTCCTGGCCCTCTTTGGCTGGCTCGTATTTCTGAATAATTTCAAGGCTTATTTGTTCTGTGACATGTGCCATACCCTGTTCTGCTTCTAAAAACATCATAAGGTCCTTGGTATCTAGGAATTCTTTATTGCTTGAAAACTGAACCAACAGGAAATAGATTTCAGGTCTGGTACAAAGCTCATGAAAAACTTCAATAAACTCTTCTTTTGTTACTTCTGTACCAGTTTTTTCCTTGGATCTATGTAACTCCTTGAATTTTAGTTCTATTTTATTAGTTTTTAGACCAGGATTTAAGTCTTTTATAAACTGTACAGCATTACACAAGGGTATATGTCCCAAATTATCTACGTCTGATTCACTGAACATTTGTGAAAGCCATGAAGTCCGCATATTATCTTGAGTACTTTCTATCATATCTAGAGTATGTTTTCCATAAGAAATCAGGTATCTTAAGCCAGTAACCCAAATATTTGCAATGTCTGCTGAGTTAGCAACAAGATCTAGTGACTCATAGTTTTCTCCGTATATAATTGAAAACGCACAGTCTTCTGATATCTGGTCATATATTCCATTGCTGCGAAAAATATCTGTATTTTTTCCTGTTCTTACTTCTTTGATTGATTTAATATCAATCTTTGCTTTTTCAGAATCCTTTTTTGAAGGTTCCCAGCGTAGAGACTGCATATCTGCATCTAAAAGAAAGTATCGATGATACACCCTGGAGTTCGATCGAATCTTTTTGAGCTCAGAGCCTTCAACCATCGCATTTATACAGTCACTTGCACTGCTGATCTTTTTCTCAGTTGGCATACTGCTAAACGACACAGTCTTTTTCCGTTCTCGCTTTTGTTTTGTACCATCCTGGTAAACAAGGAGGGGGAAAAAGAAAACATGTATTAGTATGATTTTGCTCAACATTGAAATAGGTTTCAATTTAAAGCTGAATGTTCATATGGTAGTTCAAAAAGGTCTAACATCTGTGCAATGACCAGTATGATGGAAATTCTTACTGGAATCACGACAAATGAAAATACTAATAATGGCTTAATATCTGTTCTTGTCTGTAAGTAATCTTCCAGGGTTTCTTTTTTTCCTTTCTATTTTGCACGAACACAAAATTAACTAAAGCAAGTTCTGAATGCTAATGAAATAATAATGCTGTATAAATGCATTTTATTTTATCAGTAATAACCTACTTACAGAGATAATGGGTTCTACAGCCAAGGCAGTAGGAAGTAAGGTTTTCTCTGATCCTTATACAGCCCTACAGATACTTGCTGAACTTTTTCAGTAGAGAATATAATGCTTTAATATCATGCTGACAGAATCCTTGTGAACACCAGAGAAATATTAATACACAATTAACCACATAAAATTCATAGGACATGGTCCTAATCTAAGCATACAAGACGTTAACAGCACTTACTGGGCACAGCTTCCTTCTCTACTACACCCATCCACGGACTGCCCAGAGCACTGACACGTGCATCCCACCCCTATACTAGGAAAACATCCACACTAGTCTTAAGAAGCTACACCAAAACACAAGTGACTGGACTGGTGCAGAAGGAACTTCGTTAGAAGGAACTTGAATGAAAAATGCAAGAGCTGGTCAGGAAGAGAAGCAAAAGTGATTCACCTTTGTTCTTAAAACAATGAAATAACCCAGAGGTCTCAGTTTTCTAGAAAAAGGTTGGGTAAAAACTGGATATGTAAGACATATGGGAAAAAAAAAAAAAGAAAAAGGGGGGGGGGGGGGGGGGGGGCGCCAAGAAAAAATAATGTAATTTACCTGCCTGTTTGCTGTTTGTATTAAAGTGAAATCACTAACAGATGACTTAAGTACAATCAACTTGACAACAAAGAACTGAATTCAAGAAACCTGTGTGCTTTCATTATCTGCATTTTCTGAGATTGAAAAAATGCTGTGTTTTGTTTTATAAAAGCGTCATGTGTCTTGATAAGCTAACTTTTAGTCTGAAATAATACTTCCATGAAATATTTATATGTTAGATACCCTGTTGAGAAGTGTTCTTATATTCCAACACAGCTCAAAAAATTACTTTTCCAGTTTTATAAAAAAAGAATGTTGATTTTTCCTCTCATATTTTTCCATTTGAAGTGTGTTCCAGTGCAAATCAGCATTGCTTATATGGCAGAAAGGAGAGTGAAAGAAAAGTTTTAACGACTGCTACACTGAACAGATGTTCAAATAAAAACCATCCATTACAGAATGCATTTCCAGTTCAGGGCATATGTGCTGTATGTTTAATTGCATTAAATTAAAAATGCAGAATTCTGCTTTTGTAATTTAATTTGTAAGCATCCGAAAAGGCTTTCATTGAAAACAATTACTAGTAAAGTAGGCAGACTTAGTATTTGCTGTTCTGTGTTTGAGAAAATTAATCAACCATACGATTCTTGCACCTTTAATGACAGCAGAATTTGCTTTACACAAGTTCTCAAGAGACCAGTAAAAGTGAATAACCCAATGGAGGACTGTTTTATTTCTAACTCCAGATCTAACACCTGCAATGGATATCACAGGGTTGACTCTTCAAGAGAGAGAACCTCATGTAGTTTGGGCATAAGGATTGCTTTCAAACAAAAGCAAATTTCCTTAATTTTAAAAAATATTATAAATATCATTTTTGTTTACAAATATTTTTGTTTTATTTTAAGCCTAACTTCTTGTCTGGCTACCTATCTACATCTTCTAACCTAAAAAAGTGGCAAGGTACAGCCCCACAGAAATGAACAATGACATTCCTGTCCAGTACTTCAGGGCCTGAAAAGAAGCATGCTGAAACCCCTTAATGCTCCAGAATTCTCAGTCACATATCTAGGAGGGGAATGTATTTCCTGAACTCTTCAGTGAGAGACAGCTGACAGATAACTTCCTGACACCAGAATAATTGAGGCCTGGGAAGTATTACCTTGCCTGACCATGATCCCTGTTTACCAAACAGAAAGAAGGTCTCTTCTCTACAGTCAAGACTGTGTCTCATGCAAGACACTGACTGGCAACGGAATTAAAAAATCTGCCATTTCTTGATGCTGTCTGATGTAAATAGGTCCATCTTGAGGCAACCCCACTCCCAACTCTAGTTACCTAAAGACTGAAATGGAGTTTACACATGCGGGGAAATAATTCAAGCTACCACCTGCAAGATACTTTGCTTGCCTGCCAGATTAATTTGAAGCCAGTTCAACAGTATTCTGCATTTCTGCAGGGTAAAGCAATCATAGCACTTGGCTTATTCATATAAAGCCTGCTGGTGGTAGATATCACTGTTTGAATGTGATGACCACCAAGACAAATTCTAAAATACTCTTGTGAGTTTCACACAGCTCTGAGGTCCAGAACACCCTCCATAAATTTTTGCTTCTCTAGAGATCCTGAGCTACCAGATTGCCTGTGCAAGTCCCCAGCCTGACAGAGACATGGCGGTCCCCATCAATATTCATACACAGATTAACTTAAAAGGATATTTTCTCAAAGACACTGGCCAGAATTATCCACTTGTCTGAAACAAATAGAAAAGAAACTCTCACTCATAAGCAGAGAATGTAATTGCATCGAGTATGCTCAAACTGCATGAAAAAGGTTTGTGAGCCTCAGAGATATAGTCTGGTATGGAGAAGGAGGCAGATATATTCTGCTACATGAAGTGGAGTATTTCACCCTGCAAGTGGGATGGCATTCATGAGCTGGATCAGGTGTCCCATGGCCTTAATTCTATCTTGAACCAAAGGCTGATACATCAGAAAACTATGTATCTGAACAAACACAGGAGTGACTTCTTGGCATTCATGAGATTTGCAGTGTTCTTGATGCTGTTAAAGATGCTCGAAGTGAGAATGGCTCTACAGTGCAGATGCATTACTCTGTCCACAGCTGAAGCTGCAATTTTTGTGCTGAAACAACGTTCAGAGCCATTCTAGGATCTCTCACACAATGAAGACCATGGCAATCTTCAGATTATAATAGGTATTGTCATCAGAACTCAGGGCTTCCCCTGAAGACCGCCTGTTCTTCACAAGGCTTTACCATTGAAACCAGAATGCCCACCTCATCAATACATTTCCTAAAACTGTGTATCACATCCAAGGTCACTTGGAAGAAGTTCTGAGAAACAGACCAGACCGTAGATAAAATTATTGCAGAACTCTGCTAATATTCATTACAAGTGATAACACAGTTTCACTTATCCAGGAGTTTGTAGAAACAGAAAGCAAAGTAGCAGCTTAAAAAACAGAAATAATCCCAGCTGACATCTATGGCAATCAAGAGACAGAGACAGCTGGAGAAAACAGCTTAGGAGAGCAAAAAGGGAAGAGTATCTTGATGATAACTTTTTTTTTTTTTATTCCTCTCAAGGTACTGACAAAGAAATGGTTGTGTGGCTAAGACAGCACTATCTACAAAACAGAATTGTGGAGACAACCAAGAATCTTGAATTCAACAGAGAGATACACACATCATTCCTGAGCAGCAAAGCTTTTAATATATGTAACTTCATGACAAAATTACTTAAAAAGCCGTTCCAATAACCACAGGTACCGACAGGCACAGTGGCAGAGTTCAAACAGAGATTTGATAACGTAATAGGTCAGGATGATAGAAGAAACAATGAACAGTGCAAAGTTTGTGAACATCTACTCAAGGAAAGCAGGCAAAAAGTGGACATAACAACCTGTAAATGCCCAAATGAGCCACGCCTCAGGAGACACCACGGGGAAAGCAGTACTTCAACATTCAATCCCGGAGTTACCAAGAAGTTTAGGTACTGCTCGGTACAGTGGAATCTAGAACACTCTGTGAAGAAACTTACAGCCCAAGGAGGGGCCCTGCTACCCCCCAAGGTGGGAACTGAGGGGCTGCAATTGGAGCACTGTACATGACAGTCCTTCCATCAGTCAACACAGAACGGTCCTTACACTGGTGGCAGGAGCACCCCCCACACCCTGCCTCCCCCCATCCCAACTGGGGATAGGGCTGCCAGCTCTTTCATGCCCTTATTTTTGCACCTCTGGTGGCACACCATGGACCATGCTCCTCACCACCACTACCATCACCCCCAATAGTGGGAAGAGGGAGGTGGGGCCCCTGGCCAACAGGCAGGGTCCCCAGCCAATGGGGCACCTTGGACTGGGGGAGCCCTGGGACCATGACCAATGGATGACCACAGTTCAGATCTGACTAGGCTATAAAAAGGGACCCCGGCCAGAGACCGCCTCTGAGTGGCTCTCCTCGGAGCAGTGGGTGTGTGATCAGAAGCCATCCCCTTGGGACTGGGACACTGCCCAAGGAAACTTCCTGGGATTGAGTACCCTCACCCCCCACCATGGTGAGTGAAAACTTCTGGATATCCTTGAGTGAGCCCTCACCCACTCTTGGTGAGCAATTACATCTTTTGGGTACCCATGAGTGAGAGGTCTCCCCCTCAGTGAGTGAGTGTGTGCACACTTCAGAGTCACCATTCTTACATGTCATCATTCTTCTGTGTCGTTGTGTAGTAATAACTTCCCCAACTGGTATACCCAATTTACAGTTTGTTAAATGTTATTGGAGCGTTGTTTTGGTTACCTCCATCATCTCGTTAGTTTTGGCTGTTTGGATTTGGTTCCAAATTAAAGTTTATTCAAGTTTATTATCTGTGTGAAGCCGCTTTGGTATACCGCCGCAACAACACTCACCAATGCAAACTTCAGAGATGGGTGCCTGCGATCTTGCCTCTCCCCACGACTAAAGCAGCTACCTACAGCTTTGAGGAGGTAGTTATGCTAACTGTGTTTTGAAGATTAAGGCCTCTATCTGCACTTATCCCAGTAAGATACTCCTTTTGGGACAGAAGACTTACACAGAAAAGACAATGGTAACAGAAGGAAGTGTCAGAATGACATATTTTTAGAGCACTCGAGCACTCATCTGGGAAGTGAAAGTCCCTTATGTCATTACTCCATGAACATTTCACTTGTTGAGCTTGAATGCAAAATGGACAGTCCATGCAGCAGGGACCTGAACACCGAATTTTGTCCTCTCAGAAGAATACCCACCTCCCCTGGTGACAGATCCTGCTGCTTCTTGTTTATGCTCTAAGCATACAAAAATTTCTGTTCATGTTTATATAACAGAGGTTCATCAGAAGTGTGGCAGGTAGCTCCTTCCTAGCCTTGAGAGCTAGCACATGAGGAGCTGCGTGTTTGAAGATCCCCAGATAGAAGGACTAGAGCCCAATCACTCAATGAGTATGTGAGTGCTCTGCCAGCCAAGCAACTACATAAAAAACAGTGCACAAGACACCTCCTTTCAACCCCAGCACTTCACCACAGGCTTTTTGATTGTAAATGTTTGTGCTTTGACAAGCTGTGAAGAAACTCACACACTTTGTGGCAATGATGGCACACAGTCCACAGGAGCCAGTCCTGAGAATGACTACTTAATTAATCCCAAAGAGGCTTAGAAACAACATGGATGCTGAGCCATTCAGCCTAGAAAAGGTGGCAATGTCCATATACATGTGTAGTAACAAGATTGCAGTTGCATACAGTGTCTCAAGAGCTTTTAAATAAATGAATTTATTTTTTTTGCATGTTTCTGAATTAAGTGACATGTTTGTGAATCTGAGGGTCAGTGTTGTTACTGGTGAGTATGTGAGAGCATAAGACATGCCTAAATTTTGTTGATTTTATTTTTTTAAATCACAGTAGTATTTAACGTGATACAGCGTAAAAGCTGTTTTAGAAGTAGTTTAATGTACATCTGTAGCCAACAGCTGCAATACAACACTACTTTATGACGGGAACAGACAGAATAATGATCTTCACAATGAACATGGAGTGATCTATTCTTCTGACACTATACAAGTCATTGATGACTTGCTTTTATAGCACATGTGATGCTTACGTAGCCAATTTCAGTATGAAAACTGCCTGTCTTCATCAAATGCAATTCAGCAGCAATTGCAAAATCACCTAGTTTAACAACATGAAGTGTAACATAAGCCTATTTCAGGAAATGGTTAGTTAAAAAAAAATAAAATGAAGCCTTGTTTATTTAATTAGGATTCCTAAGCATTTTTCTTCAGAATCCTACAAAACAAAAACCCAGAATTTTATATATTTTCTTTATATTCGAGAAAGCATTCAGATTTGTCTATATAGAGCCAACTCTATTCAAAGGAAAAAACAGAGATATTTAAGGCAGTATTTTAAAACATTCCATTTCTAAATGCATTTTAATAAAAATATTATAGTATCAGTGATTTGTTCTTTTCCAAGGTTTCACCTGTGGTTTTAGAGATATAAAAGTAGATACAGATCAGCAAATGAGTTATAAATGCAATGGCAGTATCGTATTATCCTTCTCTTTATAAATATTTTCACCACAAAAATATTTAGGGCTTTCTTTGAAAATACCTTTAACTGATACAGCAATAATAAACAGGACAACTTATCTCTGCAAACACACACACAAAAATAATTTACCATTATGTACAGGTTGCCTACATAGAGTGGCCAGCTCATTCCAGAACATAACACACAGCACTATAAAAGAAGCTAAGCCAGGTTTTGTGTGAGTTAGTAGAAAAAAGGAAGGAAAATAACAAGTAACTGAAATCAGCAACATTTCATCGTTCTCACACAAATTAATTTCAAAAGTTACATGCAGAATCACAGAATTGTCTAGGTTGGAAAAGACCTTGAAGATCATGCAGTCCAACCATCAATGAATGCAGTTAAAGGCAGAGTGAGAGTCTTCTTTGGAAGAAGGTGGGGAAAATGGAGAAAGGCGTAGGGAAAAAGAAGAGAGAAGGTGGGGCAAGAAAGGCATTTCACTATTAGGAGCTATGTTCTCAAAGGGGGTCTACATCCTCAGTGCACCCCCTCTCAGCCTAATTCTCCTGGAATCAACAACTCAGCAAAAGAATCTGCTGACAGCCACACTCAGCCTCTCCTGCAGCCACGTATCTACATTCTTCCTAAGTAGTACCTTTTAAGCTGACATTACTAGGAGATTCATACTAATACAGTGACCCAAATTCACAAAAAAGCACATACTTTATAATGTTTTAACACAGCTGTCCAAAGCTTGCAGAGCATGTGAAAAAACAAGAAAAAGCTCTCCAAGTGATCAGCAGTTCAGCTGACAGAATCCCAAACACTTCAGAAACAGCACATAATAAATCACATCATGTACAATAGTTTCTGAATTGAACTGTAGCCACTGTTTAACGGTACACAGCACTAAGCAGTTGTATTTAAGACAAAGTAAAGAGTCCTCAAACAAAATAATAGGCATCTGGGGGGAGATAAAACATCAGCTATTTGGAAAACACAGGGCCTCCCACTTGTCATGAATCACTATATTGGAGCTCAGCATTTAAGTATTTTTCCAACTGGTATTCATAGTGTATCTGCTGTTTGCACAAATCTTTTACGACAAACTTATTTTTTCAGTGTGTGGTGGGCTGACCCCAGCCAGACCCAGTTACACAATGTTATAAATAACAGTGAGGACAAAAGAAAAATATGAAGATTAGCTGTACAAGTAACAATTCCTTTTTTTTAAAAAAAAAAAAAAAAAGTTTTTTCACTGAGGAAATTCAATTATTAAAGGAATATGGACACAGGGGCAAGTCTTAGCTCAATATTTTAAAAAAAATATCTATTTTATTTCAGATCACCTAATTGTGTGATTCATGATAGAGCTAAACCACTTCCCTCTTCAAACTCTATTCAAAACATTAACTTTCTGTCCCGTCTCTTCCTCCTCCTGTCCCAGCTGCATCTCTCTTCTCCTCACCCCAGCTCCTTAGGTCCACATTAGCACCTCTCTAACACCCAGTAAACTGATTTACCTCACTACCTCAGGAAACAAAAAAATCTCTTTTATGCTGCAATAGTTTTCTGCAATTTCAGGGAGCTGAAACAATTTGTCATGTAATCAGGTAAGTATCAGAAGCTGGTTGAAAATAACCACTAGAAATAGGGAATTGATTAAAAATGGAAGAACATAATCACTCACTTTTATCAATAAATTAATTCAATTAAAATCAATATAGTTGAAACTGTTATGTTGAAACCAGATCCTACATGACCTGACAAGAAGAACTTTATGTCATTGGGGAAAACAAAATCTATCACCTTGGTCCATCTCACAGAATGTACCTCAACAATTTCAGAAACATACTGAACATAAAGGCAAGGTATCTATAAGGAAGAACTACTAACACATAAAGTAACAGAATTGAGGTTCTCAGGGCTCCTTCGGCTCATTTTGTTCTGCCTCACTTCAAGAAAACAGGACACCAGAAAATTTATGAGTACATTATATGAGAGAGATTGCTACTACACTACCTATTAGAAAGAGCAGAGAAAAATGGTAGTCTGTGTTGTCCTTGCTGCTTTTATAGAGCAGGCGATTTTAACGCAGTTAAAGACTGTGACTGCGATGAGCAGGGAAATAACAGGATATGGTTTTGCAAATAAAGTCTGGACAAAGGCTTGCTTTGTAAAATTTCTTACCAAAGAGCTTATTGAGTCATTTGATCAGTTTACCACGAGTAAAGAAACCATATTTTTAATGTTTTTTATGTTGCTGTCTTAAAGTTTCCTTAGGTTCTTCAGCATTCAGATGCTCTCACAGTATGTTGCAGGGGAACATTCTGTGAACCTCTGCTACAAGGCAGACACTTCTTCCACCAAGATGCCCAAGACATCCACAGGCATGCTGCTGCTTGCTCCCTCTCACTCAGCTCTTAAAGATGACACAAGCTGAGCAAGGTAAGAGAATGACCTAACTTCAATGCTAAAACTCACTAAAGCAGCATACACACATTTCATGTCTCTAAATGTTAATTGTATTATATTCCTCGCTGTTAGTGTTTGCAAGTCATATTGGTAAGTTTTACAAAGAGAACTAAAAAAGAAATGACACCTCAGTTTAAAAATGTTCTTCACTAAAATGACAGAACAGTGATTACATAGAGCATTCCTGTTTTTCCTGGGTTTCAACAGGTGTTTTTAAGTTTTAATTCTGAGCCTCAGTTTTAACCATAACGGAAATAGTTTAGCCATCTCTTCTTAGGGCCACGTTTTTAATGGCAAAATGTATGCCCGATCTCAAGGATCAAATAATTAGATTTTTTTAAACCAAAGCATCAAATCACGGTAGTATTTCACCATATTCATTCAGCACACATAAATCCATTCCATGTTTTTCAGAAGAAAGTAAACAATCTGATATTGCTCACTCTGCTGAAAATAAAGTTGTAACTACTTATACTATGTTTGATTTTGACCTAAATTTTAAAGTCTGTAGTAACTAAAACTTCCCCATTCTGCAGTTTCATGCTGCCAAGTACATTTTCCTTCTAGCAGCACCCACTGTAGCTTTCGGAAAGTTATTTATAAAGCAATACACATAATGAGAGAACTTGATAATAAGGTATCTGAATATTAAAATACGGTAGCAAAAATTACATTCAAACACCATGAGGCATTCTTTCATATGTAAGTACATCTGCATATGTATGATATTAAAATAAAGGAGCATTTGGTTTCAGGGGTTAAATTAGAATACAGATGAGCGCAGAAAAGGGGAAAAGTCTAATCTCAAAAGAAAATAAATAAGAAGCAACTAAGGAAACTACCCAGACTGCTGTGAGCACTGAGAGAGCCAAAGCCTGAGTTATTCTTGGTATGAATGTCCAAGTTTTTAATTTTACTGAGTCAGTTACAGTTCAGACTTCTGGGTAGCATTTCCAATGAAGCAAAAGAGGTATTCAGTTTTCACAAACTCGATAAAAGCAAAACATGTTTGTTTCGGATCCAAACAAGCAATATTTTAACCAAATTCATATAAACTAAAGTAACTATTTATGAAAACCAGCACTTACTATGTACTGTTCAGTCTTAAACTGAGGAAACTACATTGATAGATGTTAAAAATTACTTGATGGCATGAAAAGGGTAATAACCCTAGATAAAGAAGTAAAAAATATTTTAGACTCCTAATTTCTAAGAAATTATATCTGAACTATGACAAAAAGACCATTTTAACTACTACAGAGAAACTGATACTTATTATAAGCATTCATTTTTTCAGCTATCAATTATCAGAAAAAGGAACAATAGCTTTTAGCTTGAAGAATAACTGAAAATGACAAGGCTGACACTGCAGATGAAGGTACTGGAGGATTCGAACAATCAAGTTGTCTCAACAGGTTTCAGTACAGTTTAGGAATGAAGAAGCCTCTAAGGCTTTGCTGTTATCCTTAAAACCTGCAAGATACTCTTTCTGCATATATCTACAACTATTTAAACTGTGAGCATTTTCATTTTCAGTTCTTCAGTAATGTTTTAAATACCCAAATGTTATAGCTAAGACACGCTTTCATGAGCATTTTAATCTAAACCTATCAACAAGATTTAATATGCAGAATACTACAGAAATCATTCTGAAGTTGAATATCAGATTTTTTTCAAGTATTCATAGCTGCAAGTCAGTTCCACTGGTAGGAAGCAGAGCATTCTTTCCATTTCTCATTTCAGGCATAAACAACAATTTGACTGAATTGACAAAATAAGTAACTTCTGTAACACAGGTGTCAGGCTTCACAAGTTAAAGCAAAAATACAGCATGTAGGTGACTTATAAAGATAACACAGATTTTTGTAATTTCTCTGCAGAGAGCTGCTTCACCTGGCCCTGTACTGCTTCCTCTTCAAGATCAGGGAGGAGAGAGAAGTCAACAAGCAGGAACAAAAGTCAGTGTGAGCACTGGCTCAAGTCCCCCTACCTTTTCCCACCCCTGTTGGTAAAGCCTCCCCAGAAGCTTTTCCAAAGTTTCCCACAGACATGAAGGTTGGTTTTGTTTTGATTGGTTTGGGGGTTTTTTACCAACTTTCCTACCTAGCACACCCAGACACTATCCTATCTGACTCACAACACACAAGGCAATTTCTGTACAGATTGGTGCAAATACAATGTGTTGATCACAAGTCAAAGACTGCTGTTACATCTAAATAAGCAAAGTAAAATTAAATGAGGCTTTGAAAAATTTGACAATGGTGAAAAAAAGCAAGACTCACTGAATGTGCTTTGAAACATGAAGACAAAGCTGGTAGCCCTCTGTTCACGAAACAGGTAAATTTTAACGTGCCAGCCTCTCAATTGTTACCTTTGAGAATCAGTTCACAAACAAACTACTTCTGAAGAACTTAAGTTTTAATTATTAAAAGTAACATAATTTTATGTATTTTTATGCATACAGTTATTTCCCACTTTTGTATGATTTTAAATGGTAGAACTGCAGAAGACAAGTTAACAAATCATCCTGAGGGATTATGCTGAAGGACATTTCCAATGCAAAGATGGAAGTTATTTTCAATGAGAGTTGGGATGCTGAAGCCCTTCTGCACCTAACTGTATGAAGTTTCATCTTATGAGTATCAGCATTCCTATGTACTGCATGTCACCCAGCACTAAGGGAGACAAGAGGGACAACCACCTGACAAAACATGCTTTGCAGAGTTCGTGTCTTAGGGTGCCATCACAGATACGTACCCCAGGATACAATTGAAATTACACAGATTTAAATACTTAAAAATCAATACTATGGAAAAGGACATCTACTCCATGCAGGCAATATTCATATATTTTAATGCTGCAAATGCAGACAACAAATGAAAATTTGTAGTTATAAATTACTAATTTAGTCAGCATAAAAGTAGGTTGTCCCTCCTCTACTAAGTGGTCTATATGATACTCCCTTAACTGCTGAACAACTCTTGCTCACAAAAAATGAGCAGCAAGCTTGACCATGGATATGTTACATAATTTAAAGGACTGCCTTTTTCACACATGCATACATGTCAAGCTACCCAACCACTCAGCACAGGGCTATGACTAAATCACAAAATTTTACTTTCACTGATGTGACAAAATGTTCATTTCCACCTGTACTGTCAATTCATATATTTTGTCCAAATTTAAATCCAAATGTCATCTGCTCTCTTGGAAACCTCCCGGTGTCTTTTTTGTCCTTTTGTGTCGTTAAGTGTTTTCCAAAAACAACACAAAAGTAAAATTATTGCCTAAAGATTATTTTATACAAAAAAAATTTCAGACTTAAGAAGAATAAAATGTAGAAAATTTTTTTATTCTAAGAACTATTATTATCTCTGCCCCGCAGATTTCCATTCATCAACTGACTTACTTCATTCTAGTGATTGATCAATGGTGTCTTCACACTTGCTTCTTGACTAATGGTAACTGGACTAGCAAATTTCATAGGATAACTCTAAATAAAGAGATGGAACTTCACAAGCTGAATTGTTCTGGTTTTGTGGTTTGAGATAACTTACTTTCTGTCAAGTAGGAGAGTGACCATTACGAATATTAACTCTGCAATGTCATGAAGAGTTCACATACATAATTCAGTATTAAGTACAAAAGTTGCAACTTTTTAAAACATACTACTTGCTAAACAGAGATTGCCTTGCAAATTCTTCTTTGAGTTGCTACTTCAGCCTCATTACTTAGATGGCAATGATAATTAAACGGTGATAATTAACTGTTTATTTTTAAAGAGGGCAATTTTTATGAATTAGACGAAAAATATTGACTAGCTTACCATTGCTCAGCAATCACACAGTGAACCCAAGTACCTTTGCTAACCACACACTGCTGCTTCTGATACGTTTTCCCTGTTATTTTCAGATGTATGCAATTTACAGTTGTCAAAACAATTATAGTAAATTGTCAATCTGAATGTTACATCAACGCCCTTCTTCCCCCTTAACTCTGTTCTTTAATTATTCATAAGTTATAAGCACTTAGAAAAGAACAGTGAACTATAAATATTTAATACAAGATGCCTGTGACAGAAGGGCACGAGACTACAAAAATCAAATAGTATAAAATATTTGTTTATCCTAAGCCAACAAACAATAAGCAAGGCATATGGTCTTTAGATTTGAAATTTATATAAATGTTCAGAACGTCAACAAACCAAACCTAGTAAGTCATCTGTAGGCTTTACCAAACAATCACAATTAAACAAATAAAAATTACCAGCTATAGCAGTTTTCTCCAGACTTTTACTATTTTAAAAGGGTCTGTTCATTTGCTACGTTTACCTTGTGAGGAATGCTGAGTAAGCTTCACTATAGGACATTACAGTTTTAAGCAGTTAAAGGATGAAAGAGTTGAAAGCAAACGCACTGAAGACCATTTCTGCAATCCCATCTACAACAGCAGCATTTTAGCAAGCAGTTGATGATCTTAATGATCTCAATATAGATTAGAATTCTAGCACTTGGAGTAGTAAGTATGCAAGAATTGCAAATATCTGAAAGTTTACAAACCTTCTAGATGTGGAGCAGGGCTACAGATTCAGTATGCACTCAAACTTCAGCATAATATGGCAGATAAAAGTACTCTGACTTTTAATTTTCAGAGCTCACTGTATTTAACACTTGGTATGGACAATAATAAAAATATAGTAATACCATAATTGTGTTCTGTGGAGGAAAAGATGATTACTAGGAAAACAGGACTCAAGTTACTAACTCATACTAGGGAAGTATCACCAATCTTTCATTAAAATATTCATGCACCATATGTCAATACACTGTATGCAGCTTTCTGAATGTTTTACATATCACAAATACTCCAAAAGTCACATTGTAGAGCACAAAAATTAACTCAAACAACATCTACAAACTAAAACCAATCACAGAAGCAAAACAATCTTCTCATCTATTTACTTCAAATTGAATTACTGTCTGCTTACTCTGAAACCAAAGGCCTCCACTGATTCTCCTCACAGTACAGATTGCTATCCTTTGAAATCAGGTCAGTATCTCACCATGAAGGCCCATCTGCCCAAATCAATGGGAAAAAATAGCATGCCTTGGATGGTCAAGAAAAGGCTGAAGAAAAGTTTAGACAATACTTAGAATCTATATTAATTTTCCTTATCTCAATCTTATAATGACTCACAATGAAACCTCACAGTAATTAAATTACTTCATGACGAGAATTTTTGGGTTTTTTCGATGTAGCAGAGAGACAGAAACTAGAACTGTTCAATTAGAGTCATCCCCCTCACTCTCCCAGCTTCCTACATGCAACTGTTTATTTTCTATTTTGTTATAATTACTAATTTAACAAAACTTTCCAAACACATTTTAATATTTCAGTAGTTTGTATTTCATTATTTCAAAATTAATTAGACATTCCACTTGAACACAGAAACATTTGTGCAAAAAATGTCTTGTTTTCCTAATACCATTATTCAGAAATGAAAATAAATCCCAGTAACTACTTTTGTACACAAAGCATATGCAGACAGTATCATCAATATGTGGTGGAGAATATATTTAGATTATACCTGAAAGTTTGCCTTTACAGTGGACAGTAGCGTAAAGAAAATTCCAGCTGTAAATGACACCAGTGTAACAGAAAAGTACTAGAATGGACACAGTTGTATCTGCAAGTATGTCTTTTGGTTACCAAGCTTACTTCTCTCAGTAGTTAAATTACCCCAGCAAAAGAATCAGGCTGTTAGAATCTGTGTAGTCCCTAAAAATAGAGCTGCCCCCTTATGTCACCAATAAATCTAGTCAAAAGCAGACAAGCCTTCATTATTAATACTTACATTTGAACCCTGAGAATAAAGGCAAGCATTCAACTGCTATAATAAAAAACTGAAGGTACAACATTTTGTATATTAAACAACTTTCAGAATAGTTTAACCAATGCACAAACTAAAATAGTAAGTCTTCTAACTTCTTAGAAAACCAAAGAGATTATTAGATTTAAAAAAACAATGAAAAGCACTGAGATTAATATTCTAAACTTTTGCTTTTTTGCTTTAAAAATAGATTTTATGTAAAACATTTTAAAAGCACATCTTCAACCTGAATTTCCACACATTATGGTAAATTCATGCTACAGCATGACTTGCCCTGTTAGATTCAACAGAACTTAAGTCTGAAATGACAAAGGAGCCAAAGGGAAGCGTAAAAACTGAGGAAGCAGATGTGCCATTAACAGAATGCTGCTTTAGAAGACTCAGATTTCTGCACTATAACAGAATAGAAAGAATACATGTAAGAGAAAATAATTTGCTGAATTAATTTGATGCAATGGTTAATTGAAAAGTTAACAAAACTGTTATTTGAATACTGTATTTTGCATATTTATACATTTGAATATAGATTTCATTATCTGTTATCCACTTTGAATTCTGAACTAAAAACAGTCATATTATAATCGAAAGTGCTATAAATCAAACAATTCTCTTGAGGTACAAATTTAACCAAACACAGCAAAAGCATTCTGGCAGTATTAACAGAACTGTCTATTGATATCTGTAGTAACTTGTTGCTGGCCAATCTTTCTGTGTCATTGGATTTTAACTGTCAGTATAGTTTAGACAGAAAAAACAATAAATGGTATAACTATCTCACTGTTGTTTGGTAACTTCTCGAGAATTCAATATACGTTGAAGCCTTCAGTAACTTGCTCTATACTACAACTCTATTTCAAAGATTTACCAAAGTATAAATTAGCTATTTGAACTTGTAGTAATAGAAAACAAACTAACTTTACAATAGAAAAGTGCATGAATTTTACAAACTTGGAAAATCAACAATCTGTTCCCAGCCTACTGCATGAGATTATTTACTTAAGCATTTTTTAACAACAGACAGTTGTATGCATTACATTGCAAAGGATTCATTTTGCCCTCAGTACTTTAATATAAATACCCTTCATTTAAATAACTTTCCTCTCCTGCAGGTCCCATCCAGCACAACATTATTTCCAGAATGTTAAGGAGTTCAACCTTCAGAAAACTCTGTTAAACAATCTGCACTCAAATACAACAGAAATATCCCAGTTTACACAGAATCTTTTACTCTTTTCTCTACCACAGTATTTGCACACCTCACAACAGCATTTAGTTACAATAAAAACTATTTCTTAAAAACAAGCTACAGACTTATGAGAAGGAAATCACGGCAGAGTAAGCTTCATGATGATAGAAGTGATTGAGATAGAAACAGGCTGTTTCCAGGGCTACCAGTGAACCATATATTATGTTTTAGATGGTTTCCTAGGAAAATAATCCCAGGGATCACATTGTCTATGTGTGCCTCTTTATGTATCCCTCCTCCTAACTTTAGAGTGTATTTCTTGATTTCAACTAAATCTGACAAAAGAGATCTAAAAACAACGAGGCTCCACAGATTTTTCCAGTACCAGGAAGCCAAGAAGTAAAAAAGAATCAATAAAACTCTGATATTAAAAAACTCACAGATCAAGAGTTCAGAGCTCATTGGATCTCCAAGTCCACTGAGAAGACACAATCCTTCTGGAGATCACAAGTCATTAATCTGGTGGAAGAAACAATCAAGCCCAAAGCAGAGAAAAGATCCTGCTGCTTTTCACAATGTCCTGTCTCCTCAAGAGGAGTAAAATTTTAGCCCAAAGAATAATTTTTCCTCCTCATTTTTTTCATTCTGGCTTCATATAAATGAAAGCGATACACAACACTCAGATCTAAACACTCTGAACTACCTCTCTTTACTGCCTTTCACTCAGATTTCCTCAGCAGACATGACGGCATTGCCAAGAACTCCCCAGGGCTTGCTAAGAAAAACAAAAGCTGCTTGTATAACACTATCAGTCAAGCCCTGCTCCAAGAAGGGCAGGTGCAGAGTACCTGCCTCTTCAAAGGCAACGCTCTCTGCTACTACAGAGTCTAAGATTCCTTATCTCTTCTAGGCAAGAAACCACAGAGAGGCTTATCTCATCTGAGCACGGCCTGCTGTCTTCCCTCAGAAGTTACTGGCGATTTTGAGAGAACAGGAAAGGTTTCAGACCAGTTCTTAACCTGGGTCAAAATCCCTACTATGGTAAACTGGTGTTTCTTTCAATGGAGGAAATTCACGTCTTGCCTGAAGTGCTTAAAACCAGCACTGTACTATTCACCCTCTTTTTCTACCAAGACAGCTGAAAATTGCATCTAAACAAAACCACCCATCCCAGTGGCCTTAGCAGGTAGTGACAAGTGGTGGACACAGACAAGAGAGTCACAAAACTTCCTTTTATTAAGACAGTCTTTTGTCTGTATTACAACATGTCAATTAAAGTATAAGATTTTTAGAATCGAGTTCTTTGTGTTAAAGCAGTACAGATTACCCTAATCTCAACTGATTTATTTTTAGGGAGGATAAGCACTTTGTATGGAGTTAACTGAAGTATTCTTCTGTAGATATGGCTACTAAGGGGGCACAGGCCTTGAGCTAACATAGTACCAAAAGTGTGTCAGGTTTTGTCTGAATTTGTCTTGGCCTGCCTGGAGCTTTGTTTTAGCTTGTCTAGTTGTAATAGCAATGATCGATGACCAGGTGATTATTACCTGCTTTATTTTAGATTTTGGTCAATTGCACAATGTATCGCTATATATTTTTGTAGTTAACAGACAGTAATAAGGAGTTGATGACCTGTATAGAATAAACAGTCTGTGACCCTAGAATAAACACACAGCATAGAGCATAGAGCTGGGAAGGCAGCAGGGGCCTTGAAGGTACACACAGGATGACACTGGACACCCAACGGATTTAACAGTCCATTATCATTAGCCAAAGGAATGCAACCTTGAAAAATGGGTAAGAACAGTTTTAAGGCAAAAACAATCAAATATGAACATATGTAGAAACCCGTATCGATGAGGTAAGAGCAAGATGTTGAGCACATTAAAAAGCACATTAAAATGATCCCAAGAAGATCCCAGGGTGAAAATGGGAAAAAAAACACCAACATCATATTCTTCTTGAAGGACAGCTTGCTCACAGGCCAACTCAAGGCTGACAACGACAATCTGCCTTGACACTTGACCTCAATCCCAAATGAAACCATTGACTGCTGAATCCATCTGCAGTGGCAGTGGAAGTCTGACAAGAGAAAGGGGTATATACTAGAAACTGTGTGTGTAAGGAGTTTAACCATACATAATGTGAACTGTGTTACTATTGTAATTGGACTAATAAGAATTTTTTCTTTAGACTGCAAAGATTTTATATAGACTGGCAATAAATTGTTACCTTCCCCTGCAAGGTGTAACTCCTTGCACTCATAAGAAGAGTTTGAGTGTAATAAATTGGTCAGAATTCCATAACCTGGATGAATCAATTGCTAACACTTCCTTTCCCCCTAAAAATCACATAGGTTGCTTATCTTCCCACACCCAGGTAAAGAACCCCAAAATACTTAGAATCATATTTACTGTTACCTGATAGCTAATATAACTTGGTGCATACCTGCTAAAAGGTTAATAGTGATTGGAGAACTCATTACATGTGGATAAATAAACCTTCATAGCTTAGTAATTGATAAATTAAGAGGACAACTTCAGCAGGATCTGTTCTCTATTTGCAGACCTTTTCTATCCAGTGCAGATATTACACCTACAAACTAATGAATGACAATGTCAGAACATTGTAAAGCACACAGATTAGAAAACACATTAAGGCTGTTGATCTACTGACTGTCTCTGACTCAGAAAAATGAAGAAACAGTGAACACTGGTTAGATGAAATCACACCAAAATGGCCAGATAGAACTACGTACATGTGTGAGAAAAGTCAATGTTAGCAAATTCCTGACAACAGGATACAGGGTTCATATACATACAGGGTTCAGAAAACCCTTTGTGCATTGATTCACACCAAACTTTAACTTCTGTATCACTGAAGTCCCATCCTGATGCAGACACACAAAACTGTTTAGAAGAAGAGCAACTGACATCATCAAAGCATTTGACACTGTCCCACACAACATCCTTGTCTCTAAATTGGAGAGACATGGATTTGACAGATGGACCACTTGGTGGGTAGGGAACTGGCTGGATGGTTGCACTCAAAAAGTTGTGGTCAACGGATTGAAGTCCAAGGGAGAGCAGTGACGAGTGTCATTCCTCAGGGGTTGGCACTGGAATTGGCACTGTTCAACATCTTTGTTGGTGACACGGACAGTGGGATCGAGGGCATCCTCAGCAAGTCTGCCAACTACACCAAGCTGTGTGGTGCCGTCGACATGCTGGAGGGAAGGGATGTGCCATCCAGAGGGACCTGGACAGGCTGGAGAGGTGGGACTGTGCAAACCTCATGAAGTTCAACAAGGCCAAGTGCAAGGTACTGCACAACGGTCGGGGCAATCCCAAGCACAAATACAGGCTGGGTGATGAGTGGATTGAGAGCAGCCCTGCAGAGAAGGATTTGGGAGTATTAGTGGATGGAAAACTGACCACTAGCCAGCAACATGTGCTCACAATCCAGACAGCCAACTGTATCCTGGGCTGCATCAAGAGAAGTGTGGCCAGCAGGTTGAGAGAAGTGATTCTCCCCCTCTACTCTGTTCTCATGAAATCCCGCCCGGAGTCCAGTGTCCAGCTCTGGGAATCCCTAGCATACAGAAGACACAGACCTGCTCAAGCAGGTCCAGAGGAGGCCACAAAAATGATCGGGGGCAAAGCACCTCCCTTATGAGGACAGGCTGAGAGAGCTTAGGTTGGAGAAGACGAAGAATGCTGTTCAGCCTAAAGAACGCTCTGGGGATACCTTATAGTGGCCTTCCAGCACTGAAAGGGGACCTACAGGAAAGATGGGGAAGGACTCTGTCTCACTGAGTGTAGTGATAGGACGAGTGGTAATGGTTTTAAACTGAAAGAAGGTAGATTTAGATTAGATATAAGGAAGAAGTTCTTTCCTGTGAGGATGGTGAGATACTGGAGCAGGTTTTTGCCCAGAGAAGCTGTGGCTGCCCCCTCCCTGGCAGTGTTCAAGGCCAGGTTGGACGGGGCTTTGAGCAACCTGGGCTAGTGGAAGGTGTCCCTGCCCAGGGCAGGGGGGTTGGAACTAGATGGTCTTTACTGTCCTTTTCAACCCAAACCATTCTGTGATTCTATGTTTAGGTTAGAAGGGATCTCTTGAGATCATGTAGTCCAACACCTCTGCTCAAACAGGGTCACATAGAGCAGGTTGCCCAGGACCGTGTCCAGTTGGGTACTGAGTATCTCCAAAGGCGGAGACTCCACAACCTTTCTGGGCAACCTCTTCCATTGTTTGACTACCCTCACAGTAAAAAAAAAAAGTCTACGTTCAAATGGTATTTCCTCTTTCTTTAGTATGTGCTTATTGCCTCTTGCCTTGTCAGTGAGTACTACTGAGAAGAGTCTGACTCCCTCTTCTTTATTCCCACCCACAGGTATTTATATACATTAGTAAGATCCCCACTGAGTCTTCTCTGCTCCAGGCTGAAGAGTCCCACCTCTGTCCGCCTCTCCTCATGGACCAAAGATGGTCCAGTCCCTTAACCCTCGTATGGACTTACCGAAGCAAACTCAGTGCAGGGCCACATCTATCTTGTACTGGAGAGACCCAAACTGGACTAGCTACTCCAGATGGGGCCTCACCAGTGCTGAGTGAAGGGGAAGAATCCCTTCTCCTAACCTGCTGGCATCTCAGGTCTTTTTTGCCATGAGGGTGCATTCCTGGCTCATGGAGTCCTGGTGGACAAGCATCTGACCAAGATCCTTCTTGGCAAAGTATGAACATTTTCATGTTTCACTGACAGGTGCCTTAAAGGACAAAAATAGCTAAAGGACTGCCAAGAGGAAAAAGAAAAGTTGAGCTAACAGACTAGTCATACATATACTATTGATGGGTTTTATCACAAGTTAGAACCATTTCTATGTATTTGCTTGTTTTAAACACAATCCATTTTAGGAGCTTTGCTCCTAAATGTACTGTGCTTATGAAATAAATGGAATGAAAATTCATGATGCACAGGGTTCAAACTGACTACAACCTATGATAATTTTAGTATAATTTAGCAGTCACTTGTATTCTCAACGAACAAAGTGACAATGCTGTCATGGCTTCTTTATCCATTGTTAGGAACTCCTTTGCTTATTTTTTAATAGCCTGTTCTGCTAATCATTATCAGCCTCAAAGATGAAGCAGCTGAATATATCAAGCTCAGTAAGACTTCAAAAATCCGTTACAATTTCAATACACAAGGACTGTATATACAGTGTGGGGGATGGAAAGACAACCTCCTTCCATTACGTTAATTCTTATGAGTAAAAATCGCTTCTCTCTCTAGCATATCCATTACTACCACGCTTTTAGGAAAACATGTTGAGAAAGCAACTGGCTATGGCTGTATTATTTTGAGTAACAGTGTTAGAAATTTCTTTATCTTCACAATATTTATGAAGCTAACACAGAGTTTTGTTTATAGTATAACTTTACAGGACACCAAGACATAATGCATTTTATTCTAACAAAACAACATACACAAGTACATACATTAATCCTAAAATGGTTAGTTGATTCACACATCTTTTTATGTTCTATAAATTAGAGAGAAAAGACCCTGTTTGATCACACAACCTACACACTGGTTAATGAGAAAGCACTGATAGAAGCACAACTGAAAATCCTTCAAAACAATACTACACACACCACCGTTTACTGTTTAGCTTTCTAGTGGTGATGATAAACATTCTGAAAAACATCAAGATAGTATCTTCTAAGCTCCTCAAGGTTTATGACTTACAGTCTATGATTTTTTTTCAGGGTTTCTGGATCATTTCCAAGTGATACATAAAAGCTAACTCAATGCAAGAGCACTGTTAGACACCTTCCCTCTTATAACACTACTAGATAATTCTGGGGATCTATAAACTAGACAAAGACTAAAATGCACTAGAAAAAAACCCAGAAAGTTCATGAAATGTTATTATTACATAGCCCTAAACATTCTGGAGCAGCTATTCATTTTCGGAGCTCAACTTTCAGTTGCTTCCACTAAACCTTTTTAAGTGATCTGTTTTCCAGACCCCTAGCAAAAATCAGTCACTCCTTTAAGAAGGCGCTGGAGTCAGGCACCTACAAAATGAACAGTCCAACATCATCAGCACTTCCTACATTAATGTGAATATCTTCAACATCAGGGAAATCTTACAGGACTGCAACCCTTGTTTAGTTCCTAATTAATAGTTATTGAAGCA
Organism: Athene noctua; assembly: GCF_965140245.1. Lineage (NCBI taxonomy): Eukaryota > Metazoa > Chordata > Aves > Strigiformes > Strigidae > Athene > Athene noctua. The sequence continues at coordinate 142,254,281 of NC_134038.1, read as the reverse complement.
GTATCATAAAACCAGTATTATCTTTCAAGATGCGTGAAAACACATCCAAAATTTTCTACTCCATTTAGCTGTTTGCTGCATTTTGCTGTGAATGTATTGCAGCTACAGAATTATGATTCTAGTTTTGTTCTCAGATGCCAGATTGAAAAAATGTGATGCAGGGAAAATAGATACATTTTATGGATGCAGGCAAGTACATTATTCACTGATTTGTAAGACATTGGCAGCTAAAAATAAATGTTTACACAGGCAACTTTCCTACAACTCTATGCTGTATGGTAACAGCACTGCAATTCTGCTTGACATTGAAAGTAAATTACTGTATCTAAAACCAGACTCTAGGTATATACATAACTCTATGAATAGCAAGTCTGCCATACACATCCTTTTGTCATGGACACAACTGAACAACATTACATACACATTAGCAATACAAGATTCCTCAAGAAAAACTGACAGACTTATAGCTCTGAATCCTGCAGCATGTGGAAAAGACATAAAAATGAGTAACTGGACAGCAACGAGTGCTAATGGTGAGACTGAACACACATCTGTCCTTGCTTGGTTCCAGAAACAAACTGAACAGCTGAACCCGAAGGGTAAACAACAGTAAATCTTTTGGGTACTTTTCATCCAAAAACTTTAACAAACTTCAGTAAAACGTTCCAAATTCAGACTGTAACTCTGACTCACTGTGTGACACTGATTTGTTTTAACTTACTTTAATGTTACATGTGGTCCAAAGACTGAGGAAAATGGACAGGCTTATTTGCCATTATCAGATAAAGAGTGATAAAGAATATGAAGACTACAGAGATAAGACTAAGATTCAGGAGCATAAAAGACAAGGGGCTCAATCATTTATTCTTTACCTTATAGTCAGCTCCCTTATACATCACAGGAGAGGTGAACAGTATTTTTGTACCACAGCAGGCCAGTATTTATAGGATCTATGACCTTTTGAAGCTTGCTTGATATGGTTGTAACATCCACCTGTTAATCTTTGCTTCTTTATTTAAAGCCAGTATTTAGATAAATTGTTTCTGTAACCACAAACTAGTTTAAGGAATATCACTTTGATTCCCTTTGAAGAATAAATCAACATTTCCTTCAGGAATGGACCACCCTTACTCTACTATAAAGTTCACAACAATAGCAATTGTATATGTTGTTAACGCTTTTTGACATTTTAATATATTCTTGTTCAATTATATCATTCGCTATCCATTACTGTCACTAGTGTATACGTATCTGTTTTTCTTATTTTAGTGAAATTACAGTAGAATCAGGAAGTCTTCATGACAAGGGTTTAAATTCTTGTTTTACTAGGAAAATTCCATTGAGGTATGTTTTGAAACCAAGCTGTACAGCTACTAAATTTAAATATGCACCACATGTCAAGATTTAAATAAGGATTCACAAGTCCCACTTTTTCTTAAATGGAATAAACTAGACTGCTTTATAAAATTTATATTTATAGCTGGTCATTAAAATCCACAAAACAAAAGAAAAAGTATTTCAGAAGCCAAGGTAACTATGGTATTTTATGACTTAGGCAATACTATGAATCTTCCAACTAAAAGCTAGTGGTGATGCAGTTCATTCTTCCTCTGAACTGCATAAACAAATGCAAGGTGCCCACACTACTAAGCCACTTCCTGTTTGGGGTTCACAACTAAGAGCGAGAAAGGGAAAGAAAGGGAACGAATACTTACAATGAAGAGAACTATTCCTTTATTAGAATTTCTATTTACCAAAACTCTGCTAAACTATCAAACATTCAACTGGTAATACTAATCTGTATGGATTTTCCATAGGGGGAAAAAAATTAATATGATAATTTATTATTTATTAAATTATTTTTATTAATCTGACCACGATATAAAGTATTTGAATTCTAGATAATTAAGACATGGAGAGACTTGTTCAGTTGAACATCCCACCACCACATAACTGTTTTCTACTGAAGCTTTTACAAAAGAACCACCAACAGCAGTTATCATTTGTGTCTCCTAGGTAAAACATTGCACTGTTTTGGCTTCTTCATCTAGAGGTAGAGAGCGTGGAAGTATCTTGACCCACACCTCTTCCTTTTACACCATATGAACGCAGAAGTCATGCTTCTAATGACTTAAATATAACTTCTCTAAATGAACTTCATTTGTTAATTATGTCACTATGATAAATGTAGAAAGCATTATCAAATAATGGCTCAAAAATTGGGAGAGTGCTCACTGATGTCTTTTTTAGGCATTTTCAACCTATATAATTTCAAAGTGCATGCTCTCTTACAGTTTCAGGTGAGTCTGTGACTAAAACCACCTTGATATAACCAGTTTTAAATATAAACAAAATTACTCAATATTTTTAGACACTGCATTGGCATATAGACTTTGGGCCACTTTTCAGGTATATTTACAGAGGCTACTGGGACATTAGTTACCGTGGTAACCTCTGAGGTCATCGTCAGCTACTGTAAATTACAGATGTTTCAAGAGACTCCAATTTATGTTAAAATTGCATGTGCCATGCATGAATGCAACCCACCACACTGCATCAAGCCTGTACAGCTGCTGCAGGACTAGAGGACAGCCCAAGTCCAGAAGTGTACTTGAGAGAACTTCTCTTAACAAAACAAAGGAGAACACAGGGAACAAAACAGTCATTCTCAACCTCAACATGTCTGCACACAGCCTGAGGCCACATCTTCTCACACTGCCAGATTCCACAGCTGCTGTAAGTCTCATTTTTGATCACATCTGTGATCTTCCCGATCACACATGCTTCTCTGCACTACCTCTTCCTATCTTTTATGGTTCCCTCTCAATCCCAGCAGTGCTCCTACTTACCTCCCATGAACTGTGATCCTTGCTTTTTTGTACTCTGCTTATGTGGCTTGCAGGACAGCCAAGAGACAGCACATGTTGTAGCTCATTTGGTATGACAGTGATGCTGAAAAGCTAGGCAATACAGAAGTGTTGCCTACTCAGTAGGTCACTACTAAAAGAACAGATAGTGACTATACTTTCCTCAAGTTACTGTAATGAAGAATAAACAATGCCTCTTTTCTCCACCCAGGTGTAAATGTCCATAAAATTTTGAAAAACTTGAGTTATGTCCAGAAACTCTACCCTTTAGTCTTATTGGTAGAAATTAGCTAGTGGCAGGCAGATGCAGTAACTCACTTCCTCAGGAAACTTGGCTGGAAAAATTATCTTCTCATAGAATTATAATCTTTCATAAATACAATCTGGAATCTTTGGATTAAACTCTGGTATCAAAGTAACTAGTTTACCATACATCTCATTAGCTTTCATCTCCCCCCTCCCCCCCGGTAACTAAGGAGGTGTGATCTGTCTGGATCTCCCAATCATTAAAGGGAAAACATGTTTTATGGGAAACACACATTCCAACTATCATTTGTCTCTTAAAAAAAAAATCCTCTTAAGGATTTACTTTTAGCATCCAGGAACCTTAAAAATCAGATTATTTTTCCATTGTCTGAGCACTCCAGACAAGAATCACATACAAAAAAAATCAAGTCTCCTGCTGGCTTTATAAAAAACAAATAATAGCTTTTATAGGAGAGAAAAGACTACAGACTTGGAGAAAACACAGTAAAACCCAGGGTGTTTTCTCATTTATCAAAAATATTTTAGTGCTTAAACAGTAAATCATGCTGCCACACAGAACTTTCTAATTTGTTTACTTCACTACAGACACTCTTACATTTCAAACTAATTTGCACTACTCTCTGAAAACAATCACAGCTTTGTATTTAGTTTAGTTTATAAGCCTTTTGCTGAGATTTTAAATCAGCATTACAGAACAGTATCTCCTCTTTATTATGTCTTGGTTTTGGAAGGAGACTAGCTGAGCAAGTCTGTAGTATAAAGAAAAAGCTCATCTGTAGCAGATGCCATTAGTCCAGTAGAAAAATCCAGTGGTGTCCTTTAATTTACAAAAACTTTCAACAAAATAGATTGAGATGATCAGTAAGTGTTTTGGCATTGTTCTCCGAGCTGAGGATTGCAGACAGAAGAAAGCACAGCTCTGGAATCACTTTCAAAATAGCTGATCCTATTCCTGTTCAGCACAGTGGTAGCAAAAGAAAATCTGATTGCTACATTCACCATAAACTGATACTTTAAAAAAGTTTTATTAAAAATTTAAAACTGATCTAAAAAGGAGTGAAGACTTGAAGTTTTTCCATTCATTCAAAAAAAAAAAAAAAGCTACTTTTTATTTTCAATTTTAAGATAATCTCTTGTTCACATCTTATTTGAGTTTAAAACAATTCACAGTACAGGTTCAAACTTCTGAAAAAGGGCCTGTTTTTACAGTGAGACCAAGCCATGATTCTCAAGCACAGAACACCATGCTCTACACTAAAAGAATAGAAGATGACAGTAATGATTCTACCTGGGAGGGGAAAGAAATTTAAGGGTTTCTGGGTGTGTGCATGTACACACAAGTAAACACACACACACACACAAAAAAAGGCGGGATGGGGAATTGACATCTTCTAGTCTCACATAGTTTCTACTCTGAAAAGAAGCACAAGGCCTACCAAATATCGCCACCTGTACTGAATCTCCTGTACCATGTACTTTCTTCTCATTAGCACTAATGATACAAATATGATTGCATCAGAATTTTACAGAATGTTTGCATACAATTTGTCACATGTAGTAGTGCACTGATTTCAGAGCAACAGGCTTTCAAAATTTAATCAAAACAAACTTCAAGCTGATTTTTCAGTGCTTTACAATTAGCAAGAATTACCCAGATCTGTAGATTATGGGCAGTTTGCGTACATTCAATAATTTATAAACACAAGCTCTGTGAAAAACAGTTTACAAGAATTTCTAGAAAAATAGTAGCTCTCCTTCCAGTGAAAAATGTTATTTGAATTACAACATTCACCCAAAACATCTGAGGCCCAAATTATGTATATAATATCAGAGCACCAGTTAAGTGGGAAAGAAAAAATAATAGTTGGTATTCATTCTGAAAGCTCAGTGGAATATACCAAAAAGGAATGAAAAATAAAATTGAACTGTAAATGTTTATTTAGATTGGTCTCAAAGTATTACCCAATACATTCTCTACATCTCACATCTGTACAACATATTCTCTACATTTTATAATAAAGAAAATATGCAATATTGTTCTTACTAACATACAGGAATAAGAGTCAGAAAATGTTTCCAGGAATTTTCTCACTTCTAAATATACAGTGATCATAGCTGCAGACTGGAAGCAGAAAATCCTTTGTTGTTGCATAAAGTGACCCTCCCCACATTCTCTAAGTTTTGAAGTCCCCCACAAAAGTGCTAGCCCCTCACATAAATACCTGTAGATCTATTCAATTTCTATAAAATGAGTAGCAGATTACTCCCAAAGGAATGTCCTGTGCTTTTGGAACATTTTCAAGGGTATTGGCTACATATTCTGACTGGGAAGAGGGAGAGATATTTTAATCCATCTATTTCAGAATCAAATTGTTTTCTAACATCCTCTAGAAGCATTTGCGTTTAGGAAGCCATAGCATATACACAGACTCATGAGTAAGCAACTGATCTGGAACTTCTGTGATACAGGTAACTTTTGAACCATGTATGTCAACTCGGTTAACACATGACTCTATAGGTTTAACCTGGAAGAATTTCATCTGTGAAAACAGGCAAAAGAGGAAAATTAGTGATGATTAAAAATAAGCTTATCCAGTTCACACAAAACAGACAATGATGAAACTATCTGCTTTGAAGATCATGTCTGCTCTGCAATCCATCTTTGTAACTGAGTCTAATCCTGTAAAGTCAACATCCACAAATAAGCAGAAACGACACTGGCGTAAAAAAGGTTTCCTTTTATAAGAATGATTATATGTGAAAACAGTTACAAGGCAAATAATAAAGTTTGTACTTATAACCAAATATATTATCACATTTTTAGATATGAATCAAAAAATGATCTGTTCCTCTCTTCTTAATACATATATTCTTTCTTAGCTAAATGCTCACAATCTGCAAAATGAAACCTTACCTGAGGGCTTCTAGAAGTTACTATAACTCAGATGAAACAATTTCATTAAAAATTCCAGGCAAAAACTACAGTTTAAAAAATTATTTTAAAAAATTAAATCTGTAACAATGTTTGAATAAGAACTTTTGGTTCCAAAATTGATGACATTTCTACTCCACCCTGTCTCTAATTCCACCAACAAAAACTATTTCTTTGTTTAACCACTCTCTAACTACTAGCTGCAGAATAGCATCCAGATTCTCGTTAATCTGCTTTCAGATCAAATGTTTATAAAGTATTCTGGATTTTCAGTGAAGTGCAGCTAGGCAGAATTTGTCCCAATAGCCTTAAAATTACACTAGAACTGGCTTGTTCTGGCCATTTTTAGAATTTAACTTATGATCCTGTTGTTCAGAGTCTCCATAGTCCCTCATATAACTTTGTAGGAAATTCATCCATGAGTTTCATTTTATGGGTGGGTTTTTTCCTTCAGACACTGCAAAAATCTTCATAGTAGAGAAGTGTGCATCACAACAACAATAATCATGACAGAAGCCAAAATTACTCATCATTTCCTGAACACATAACATCCAATTTGTGAAATTTTACCATTCTGTACTTTCCAATATGGTAAACCAATTGCTCCTAGGCAACTAAAATGACAAGAAGGAGTGAAAACTACTTTTTTATCAATTCGGTAATAACATGAAGTTAGAAAGCAAGTTCTTTAGTCCACAGTAAAAATGTTTCTTCCTCTGCTATTGCTACTTCAGCTTGTCAGAAAGATTACCACCCATTTTGCAAAAACTAGCTAGTGTTTTTAATTTAAAAGTATTGGCCAAGTCCTCAACCACAAGAGCCTCTAACTACCACTCATAAGGCTGTTGATCGTACCACAAACATTAATTAAACAACCACTGCAATAAAAAGTACAGAAAAACAAGAAGACAGTTCTCAGAGCATGTATTTTAATTTTACAGCCTTTACAAAACATGCTTACTAAAATTAGCTTGGGACCAAAACGACTTTAAGCACGGTTTATTCTCCTTCCTGTTGCGGCTGTTTTAAGAATAGATTAAAAAGCTTCCCTGCACACTTTTCAGGCTGTAGGGTTCAACTAACAGAGTAAACAGGCATCAGGAGTTAGTAAGGATGCAGCAGATCGCAGGAAAGCAACACCTATTCAATTAAGAAACTACTTCAGTTAGGCTACAATTCTGGACTATGGTTCAGGAAAAGATTATATAGCTTCACTAGCACCAGAGTTATATAGTTATCATAAATCAATAGCAAAAAGCCTCCCTAAAAAAACGCAAATTGCCCTAGAAGAGTGGATGACAGTTGCCAAGCAAGAAAATTATGACAGACTGACAAGTGAAGCACAACAAAAGTTACATGAGGTCTTGACATTTTTCTAAAGGGGTTTTATCCTTATTGATGAAATTAAGTTTCTTCCTTCAGAAACAAAGTCTGTACTTTTAAATTAACTTTCTCTAAGAACTAGATCATTTAAATACTTTCAATGTTCACCTAGTTGTCTATCTTTTCCTCTTACAGTCCCCTACTCATAGCTTTCAAATTAGCCTATCTTAATGACATTTGAAAAAGGAGACAAGACATCTGTTAACATCATTTTATTCCAGCAGTTTTCCTTAAAACTGGTGCAAGAAGGAGGGAGACTTAAATTAGTATTTCTCACTAGAAAAAGCGGGCAAAATTAAGCTGCTCATCAAAACCTGTCACCCAGTTGGTATGTATCTATAGCTACCTATACAGCTGTCTCTTCAGGAATGGAGCTTAACAGGAGGACCTCACAATGGTTACTGTAAAGTTCTTCATTTTCTGAAGATATGTATCAAACTTTACAGTTATTATTGTAAACCTTACTTTTTCTGCTACCTATAGACCACCTTGTGTTCCTAACCAGAAAGATGCACAGAAGTCAAGCATTCAATAATCTTAAGAACTGCACTGAATCATGTCTTACATCCAGGATTTCAAACAAAAGTATGTTCTACTCTCATTTTCAGCTTCCTTAGACAGCAAAACCATGGCTGCTGAATCGGCAAACTCCTACAAAGCCATTTTGGCCACTGTCTCACCTTCAGATGCAAGAGATTCAATTTCCAATTTCATCTTCTCCAGAATGGAGAATGGAAGGAAAAAAATCTGTGGTTTGACTGAGAAACTGTTTCATTAACACTGTAACTTCCAAGTGCCAAGTTTCTTTTGCTGTAGACAAGGGTTCAGACATTCTACCCAAGGAGATTTCACATAGTCTACCACTCCTGATAAACAGCCTACAGCTGGATTTAGGATCTTACAGTGTCAGTATACATAGTTAATCCACTCTGAAACTTGAGTAGCTGCAGCAGATGGTAATCAGAAATCTCTCATCAGCCCCAGAATATCCTCATGGTGTATCCTCCTATAAATAAAGCATATCCCGTTCCCCCTGGGTTGTAGAACTGATTATGGAATATCAGAAGTTTCTCTGGATTATAGAAAGCCCAGAAAGATACCACGCTGCAACGGTTTACATCTCATATTTTTGGAGTGGAGTATTTTTATGATGATGATGATAATAGTGCAGTTTTAAAAACCATCCGACCCAACTGCAATTTTACACTAGAATTTCTAATTTACAAATGCAGGTTTTAAAGGATGCTGTCTCACTGCTGTTATGGGCATATTTTGAGTTTTACAGAATTGTAGTCAGCTAAGAATAAAAACGTTGAAAACTAATGACCTGATTTGATTTGCAGAATAAATTAGCACTATCTCTTAAGTGCATAGAGCTATTTATTCAAGGCAGAAAACGGTACATCTGAGGTTTGATCACTGTTGATAGGTAACGAGATATATTAAAACCAATCACATGTTCTGGTTTGTTTCCAGATGTCTTCAACAACAATACAGCATGAGTCCCTTAACAAATAATCAAGCATTATTACTCCTGACTTTAATCTTTGTCAGCAGGGGCTGACCCAAACATTGGATTCTAGTAACAGTCACTACATTGACTATAGCTTTTACATGTTTTCCATTAATTGGTATCTATTCCTGTGCACATACAAATGTAGAGAATCCTTACAAGTGTCCAGTGATTCTAAAAAATGAAACCTGAAATCAAAACACACATCACAATACTATGAAATGCTCTCAACTTTATTTCTAAATATCAAAAAAGTAATATTTATTTATTCCCTTTAAAATTACTTTGCAAATGAGGACATCATGTTCCAAAAATTATTAAAAAAAGTTATTTTGAATTACTTCCTGAAATGTGCCGAAGTCAACAGTTATCATTACCTCTTCTGGCAACAAGTTACAAGTTCTGGGATTTCCTCAGCTGTAAACCAAAAAATAACTTTACTTTCACCTACTCTTATATGGGGTCATAAAACTTTACCAACTAAGAACAACACTTGGAGATTTCTTGTTAACCAGGAACCTTATTCTTTTAAGCATTAAAAAATGCAGACTCATCTTTTGGTATATGTTTACATGTGCAAAAATTTCCTCAGACAACCCGATCCAACAAAACTTGATTGTTGCAGCAGAATGTAATACCCAATCAACACTTTATAAACACATGAAATACTTCATAATACCTCCAAAGTACTTTAAAACCAAGTGAATCCTAATCTGACACTTTCAACTTCCATGCATTTTTATAGTAATTTTAACATCTGCATTAGCAATTTATTTATATAACCTCTCAGTGATTTCTTCTCCCAACCCATACTTGTCTACAAAAAACATCAACAGAACAAGCTATTTTCAAACTTCCGATTGCATCAGCAGCAAACAGTGAAGTATGCAGATAAACAGAAGTAACTGAGTAAGAAGTAACCGAGATTATTAAGTCAGTGGTTCACACATTCCACTTTTCAGTACTGCACTACCTATTTATACTGACACAAGGGCAGCAGCCACAATCAAATACGTGAAAACAATTACATCTTTTTTTTCTAGTGATATAGATCCTAATGATCTGATAGACAAAAAAAGATTCTATGTCAAAGGGCACGTAAGTCTTTGAAATATTGGGGCAATTCAAATTACTTTCAAGGCCAAACATGGAATTGCTTTGGTCAGGAGAGGAAGAAATTATTTCCTGAGACTACTGGCAATCAAACAAACAAAAAAAGAAATCCTGATGCTTCTTTGTAAGGCAGTAAGGAATGTGCCTGAACCCCACACTTTACTGAGAATCTGTCACAACATGATGTAAATGGTTAGACATATCCCAACAGAACTTAAAATGTTAACACCAGTTCAAAAATAATTTTCAAGTTCTCATTTTTAATGAAGCTACTTAAGTATCTGTATTGATTTGGAAGTTTTTTATTACAGACCTTAATAACAATGGGAAACATTGATTTAAATTCATTCACTTATACTTGGGAACTTGAAAGTCAATTTCCTACCCATTTTTCTGTCATTACACTGTATATTACCTTGTCAAATCCATGTCCTTATTACTAATAGCTTGTACTCTCCACTTAAAACTCTCCACTTACAAGGTCCCCAGTGAAGGAGGATATTCTATATGAATAGCAGGAGTAGCTTTCAAAACACTGCCTCATCCATTATATAATTTAATACAGTAAGAGTACTTTCAAATCCCATTTGCAGTTTTGTTTTAACTAAAATACAAGAAAACTGAGATGCCAGTAGGGCCAACATAAATATTTTTTAAGCTTTACTAAATTATAAAATCTAGATAGTATACTTACATAAACACATTACAAAACCAAGCTGCTAATGTTAATGCTGCATTCTGCGCCAATCATTATTTACAACTGGTACAAGCTGCTGATTTGTAATCAACTAATTTGTTAGTTACATACTCACATTTCTAGCTGCCATGCTATAAAATCTAAGCAAATACTAACAGCTACTGCAAGCATACTGACTACAGAATTATCTCAGCAAATTTATTCTGCTCTTGGGTGAGAGATTACAAATGTTTGCACACATTTTGCCAATTCCTGAAGGCCAGCAGTAGGAATAGACATAACCTCTACACCGTCATCCAAAGTGTATACAGAAGTGGATGAAAAACTATGTCAATTAAACAATCACTGTAGTGTGTTGTGATAGTTCCAAAATGCAGACTTATGAGTTACTAGAACATAGTTATTGGAAACTGACCGGTCCCAGAATTTACAAGAATAAATGAAGAGTCCATAGGTTTTGTTCTGTGCTCTATAAACTGCTAAACAGTAAGTCTGAATGTGTCATTCAAGATCAGGAATTTTATTGTATGTTGAGCTACTAGATCCTTCAGTATTAAATCATGTACAGGTATGCTCCCTTTCGTTGTTGACAGGGCACACAGAATGAACTTCACAGAGAGAATAATTAAGTCATTAAAGGTATCCCACTGGGAATGGTAGGACCTAGGGAAGTCATAAATAAAATAAAAATAAAATGAGAGGCATTCCCTTGAGAAGCAAGGGAAGCAATAAGATATTGTATCACTATGGCAAGCACAGGCAACCACAGGAAAACAAACAGCACTGTTGAAGAAAGTGACAAAAGCCATATTCATTTTGTATGTTCATTTTTCTTAAGAAATTAAGACTGGATTTTGTTCAAGTTGATGAAGATAGGAAAGCAGCTCTGCTTGACCTGTGAGATCACGGAACTGGAGTAAAATGCAAAGGCTGCCTGAAGAAGTCTTCACAAGAGGGGAAGAAGTGGTGACTCCTCAGCAATGTTTCACATGGTAACTAACCTAACCTTTGGGTCACTTTTCACTGAAAAACAACACAACAGTGGAATGAAACAATCTCTAGATATGAGGTTCATAGAACAGAAATTATACCTCTTCCCCAGCACACAAGTCCCTAGAGAGGTAAACGCACTAGCGTCAGAATGGTGCTCTGCAGGCATGTTTATAAACAGTCATATAGAACCATCTTCACTCTTACTTCTTGGAGTAAGTATTCCTTAATAATCGGTAGCTCTGAACATGTAGCTCAATAATTCTGCAACTGAAAAAGACTGCAATTTCTTTTTTACTCCTTTCAAAGGTACATTTATACTGTGACCAAGAACAGACAGTATTAGGGAAGTCACTTGGCTGCCATGGCCTGCTACTGTCTCTACAAGAGCACAAATCTTTTTACAAAAAGATTCTGAAAATGGTCGTGCCATTTGTATACTTCTGGTATCTTATTTTTATGAATTATCCAAGCAATCTAAGAATCACCTATTTATCTTCAAGCTTGAATGATTTTTCTATTATTTTGCTATGTTATACTAACACACTGGTCCTGCCTAAATATTACAAGCACTCTGATAAAAGTTCAAATTAAACGGAAAAGTTACATTTTTAATTTCAAGTGTTTTCAAACTATATACTACAATTTAGAGAGATGCCATTTTCTTTGAAATCAAAGTACTGAAGCTCATCTGCAATTTTGTTATTGTTTCTGACTTCAAGTCAAGAAAACAATGCTGTTCAGCTGACCACAAAATCTCGATAAAAGCTTCCTTCGATAGGTAAGTTTAACAAAGGGGGGAGGGGGACACCAGCTACTTGGAGTCTCATCTTTGGAGGCAATGCACAAAAGCATTACAATTATCTCATTACTTAGAATCAGCAAACACTACCTTTCAGGTCAGGTCTTCATTTGAGAACAGCACATGCAAAAATTCTCCAACACAGCATGGCAAGTTAATTTTTTGCTTTTACTGGTATGACCCTTGCACCTATGGTGTTTAACATCAAGCTATATAACAGCTGCTTACTTCTACTTTAGTGAGTGCGAAGTGCAGTATCAGTATGATTTGGCTTCTTCATTTCAGCACTGCACCAAAAAAAAATCCAATTGGCTCTTTAACATTCAAGGATATTTCACATTTCCTTTCCACATCCATCTATTAAACATGGGTTGGGGTTTTTTTAAGCCTCAAAACAATAAAAAAACCCAACTGATTTACATTTCAAAGACTAGGAACATAGAAACAGATCTAAGTACTAGAATCCAAGAGAAATATTAGATTCTGCAAACTGCCGTTTTTCCCCACCACCGTTCCCCAATTTCTAAATGAGTGCTAATTAAGAACAAGTATGTTCTTCCCACATTCTATTTAACTTTGGCAAGTTTTATATGTTAAATTATGACTACTAAGGAGTTTAAGACTTCCAGGAAAAAACGTAAAAATACCCACTTCAAACAATTGCTTTTAATAGTACAATATCCTTGTTCCAGCATTAACAATTCTATATACTCCTGGAATTCCTAGATCTTAAAACAAAAGCAGTTCTTCACTCCTCTTCGAATATACAGGGTTTAATGGAACTAATATGTTTTAATAGGACTACTGAACTTTCCCTAACAACGCACAACCAAAAAACCCAACTATTTGGCATTTCAGTAAGAGCTGACCAAAACCTGTTTGACAGTGGATGTTTGCACAGCAATCCTTTCTCTGCAACTTCTATATGGTGTGAATGAAACACAATCTACAACTCACACTTGGGCCTTCTACCATACTGAGGCTAGAAAGAAAACTGGCCATAGGATAAATCCAACACTACCTTGGCACTGCTTCCTCCTGTTTGTAGTATTAAAACTGTGCTTCTTTTTAACCTTTTCTCCCCAATGTGTTTCAGAACAGACCATTCATGGATATTTTTGGCAGTGCAGATTCAGACGTCAAGCCCAGGAATGTATTTTTCCGTCAGTAAGAGTTCAGTCTACGGCTGTCTTCCTGGCTGTTTCTCAAGCCTTCTGATGACCTGTTTGCTAGCCTGTTAGGCTGCTGCTGTATGCAAGGCTCCTTGGTAGACCAGTGTGCAAGTTCTTCTGTAGCAAAATGGCTTTCTTTCCAATACCACCATTTGTGTTGCATAAAACCACAAGAAGACCCTGAGATACTAAGGGCACTCACATACTGATCTCTGTAACAATACAGAAGTAAAATTAACACTGCTTTGTTTTGTAAAATAATCAAAGAAACATCAGTGAGAGTATGTACAATATATGTTCACATGTCAACCAAAGAGCACTTTAGCTGGCAATATTCTAATGCCTACAGAAAGTAGTAATAGATGTATGCCAATTGAATTAAGGCTAATTTAGCACTTGGTGTATCTCTCAGTTAATTCAAAACCATTCATGAATAAAATTGTGCCTATTTGTGCCAACATAGTTACAGGAAAACACTTCAAGCTCTGTATTTTCTGTAAGCATTTAATACTTCACTTTTTTAAAAAAGCCCACATACACTGAGGAACAACTAGGAAAATCAAAAATCTTTGATTTGTTTATACAAAGATAATAACTTGAAGTTTTACCTATAAGTCATGTTAAGTCAACCTTCTAAACCAAAATTTTATACAAACAAAACCACACAAGGGCTTTCAAGATAAGTTAATTTAGGGTTCTGTTCTAGATACCTACACACAGAGAAAGAGGTACACGATACAAAATCTAGGACCTAATTCTCAAACGAACACCTGCTCAGTTACTCACCTGTATAATAAAGGAAATAAAACAGTCTGAACAATGGAACAATAACTATGGTCATTTCTCTACAGTTTCTGTGTAACAGTTTTTATGTGAAAGACAAAATTCCTTTTCCCAAATATATGAGTACTATACATCGCAAGTCACAGCACTTTCTCTTTTAATTCAAAACAAGTTTTTGACAGTTCAGGAGCAATTAATTGTTCTAAAATGTTCCTAAAATATTATCTTACCAGACTTTTTGACCTACATGTACTAGAGTGTTCCTAAAAACTGACATACAATTATTGAAATTCTAAGGAAGTTTGATGCACTGGGTAGATTGTAAGATGAAAATTAGAACTGATCGAAGTCTCTCCCTGTTACTAAAATTAAACTTTGTACTTTGAGAAACTCACAAAGATTTTTGGCGCCCTGACACCAACAGGAGTGAATTTTCACCATTTTCCAAATGACCAGGGTCTATCTTTTTTTCTTGCTAAGACTGAAAATACAAGATAGCCTTAAGATATTTATTAATACCACTCTCTTCTCAACTGGCAAAACGACAGAAAGAGACATGTACAATTGCAGAAGAGAGAGAAACTTATTAGTGGCAGCCAGGGAAATTTGAAGACAGAGCAGTTGTAAAGCCAGCCTTGATAGCCTGCATGCTGTGCCAGCTTTGCAGTGATTCAATCTCTACCACAAATTGAGCCAAAAATTTTAATTAATGTATGTAATGCTTAAAAAATTAAGTAAAGAGCTCTTAAGCATTTAAAGGCAATTGTTTTTCAAAGCCATACTAGCTGTATGCAAGTCTTCCGATCACAAATCTATCATATTCCCTACATTCATCAACACCAAACCACAAGAAGTGGTTTATTTAAAAGACATCAGCATACCAAACCCAAATAAAGACACAGAGAAACTCCAAACTATACATGCATTTATTCGGGAGAGGTGTATTATTTTGATAACTCCGCTATGGGACATGGGAAAACCATGGTCTGGCTGGGATGGTGTTAACTTTCTTCACAGCAGCTTATATGGAGCTGTGTTTTGGATTTGTGACTCAAGGAGTGTGGATAACACGTCAATGTTTTGGCTGCTGCTGGATAGTGCTTGCACAGTATTAAGGCTCTTTTTTCCCCTCACTCTGGCCCCACTCCAGCAAACAGGCTAGGGGTAGACAAGAAGCTGGGAGAGAATACAGCCAGGACAAATAACCTGAACTGGTCAAAGGGATATTCCATATTGTATAAACATCACACTCAGCAATAAAACTCAAGTAGTAGAAGGGGAGGGTTTGTCTTCCAAGGTGGTTATTGCTCAGAGACTTGCTGGTCTGCCTGTGGGAAGTAGTAAGTGCTTTCCTTTGCATCGCTTCTTTTTCTTTCCTCTTTCCTTCACTTGTTAAACTGTCTTTATCTCGAAACATGAGTTTTCTGGCTGTTGCTGTTCCTACTCTCTCCTCTGGCCGTGGGAGGGGAGGGCAAGTGAGCAGCTTTCTGGGTGCTTGGCTGCTGGCCAAGGTCAACCCACTACACATGGTAACTTCAAGATCCTTTTCAGCCCTGTTTTCTGCTAAAAGGATCATCACTAGCACCTTCTCCGGATTAATAACGCTATCCTTGTTGTATTTAAAAGAGCAATAAATGAAGAAAAAAAAATATGGAAAAAACACAACCAAGAAAAATGCTGCAGAGAAAGCAATAAAATGGGTAAATTTCTAGCTAAGAAAACTTACCAATTCAATTTCTTCTGGGGTTGTATTCTCTTTACTTTGATGCTAAACCTGTATACAATTCTGTAAGTCACAGAAATCATTTTAGATTCTTAAGTTAGAAAGAGTCGTTTTACCACGTTGTTCAACAGCTGTGTTGCCAAAGTGTTTCCAAATTTTTTTCTCAGTACTCCAGAAACTGCGATTTGTTTAGTCTAACCAGTCACAGTACAGATTGTTTTTTGTAGATTCTACTTCCAAATTATCTGTGGCTTCTAGTACTCCAGAAAGAAAATGTGTCTAACAGTCTTCTGAGGAACTAACCATTCTCCATATTTCTCTTGGGAGAAAAGGAGATTTCCCCCACAGGTCTTGACAGAGACCGAAATTCAAAGCCTCCAACTAGTACCAAAAGTAACAAAAAAATCCTCACTTGAAAACAAAGCTACAAATTCTGTGAATCCTCCAGGCCATTCTAAGCAACCAGATTTAAAAGGTCATCTTCCTTAAGTTTTAGGGGTTTGTATTTAATTCTATGCTCTAACTTGGAGCTACAGTACCAAAAAAAAAAAATTAAAGATTAAAAAAATAAAAAGAATGTTAGTAATACAAATAGTTTTTATCTTACTTTCTTTCAATCAGTAAAAAAAAAACATGGCAGCAATAAAGCTTGAATTCTAATCAGGAGCTGTGAAAGAAACTCTCTCTTGTAGCCTCAGCTTTTAGGGATGAACACTGAGAACTGTCATTTTCATGTCTGCAGAATATTCTCCAGTTCCAAATGATTCAGACTGACCTGCTAAGGACCCTCCAGATCAACTGGATTTTATCAGTTCCCATCAATATATTACTAAAGACTATGGACAATCACTGAGCAATTTTCTGTTCATTTTCATCTCTCATATGAACCACTTTTCCTCCCTTTCTGAGCATGAAGAAATAATCCCGGTGCCTACCATGAGATAGCCACAGATATCTTAAATTCAATACAAGAACTTTGTTAATGGAATCAACCAGCAAGCAATTCCTGTTAACAAAAGGCCAGCTTGAACTCCTTGAAAAGAGAAAAAGGCTTCAAGAATGAAGAAAATAACCTTCCTCTCTTCCACACACAGATGTCATCAAGTCATTTCAATCATTTTCAGAACTAAGAAGGTTTTCTTTTTTATATGGGTAGAATAGGTGAATGGAGAATAAATAAAAGAATATATAGCTCTTGTCTCCCTAGAGAGGCTAATCCTGGGAATAATAATTTCAAGCAGATGTGCCAAAACCAGAAGAAACAGAGCGAGCATATACTGGAAGAAGACTTCATCTAAACCAAAAAGGAACACTGTCAGCAGTTTAATTCAATACTTTTCTGTGACCTTTTACTTTTTAATAGCTGAGAAATGCCATTAAGGATGGAATAGGACACAGTTTAAGATGATGAATCCTTTGTGGAAGAATCACAGTAACACTGTATAGTCAAGTAAGAGAAAGCATAGGAAGTAACTACACATCAATAGTGAATGAGGATAAAACAGAACAGAGACATCTAAATAATGCAGAGAAACAAAATGGAAAAACAGGAATGCCGAACTTTAAATGAGGATGTTAATGTGACAGATGTTTCAGAAACTCAATATAATGAAGACTATCAATGGGAAATTACTACCAGCACACAAGTTCATGAAGTCAAGATAATCTGTTTGTTATCATGAAAGAGTTCTGCTATAGGTGCAAGGTGGCTTACAGTTAAAACAGATTAACTCTGTCAACACATATCACAAGATCACAGAATCATCTAGGTTGGAAGGGACCTTGAAGATCATCCAGTCCAACCATTCACCTAGCACTGACAGTTCCCAACTACACCAGATCCCTCAGCGCTAAAACGACCCTACTCTTAAACACCTCCAGGGATGGGGACTCCACCACCTCCCTGGGCAGCCCATTCCAACACCTAACAACCCCTTCTGGAAAGAAATGCTTCCTAATATCCAGTCTAAACCTTCCCTGGTGCAACTTGAGACCATTCCCTCTTGTCCTGTCACTTACTACTAGGTTAAAGAGGCTCAAACCCAGCTCTCTACAGCTTTCTTTCAGGGAGCTGTAGAGGGCGATGAGGTCTCCCCTCAGCCTCCTCTTCTCCAGACTAAACACCCCCAGTTCCCTCAGCCGTTCCCCGTACGACCTGTGCTCCAGACCCTGCACCAGCTCCGTTGCCCTTCTCTGGACACACTCGAGTCATTCAATGTCCTTTTTGTAGTGAGGGGCCCAAAACTGAACACAGGAATCGAGGGGCAGCCTCACCAGTGCCGAGTACACGGGTGAGATCCCTTCCCTGTCCCTGCTGGCCACGCTATTGCTGACACAAGCCAGGATGCCATTGGCCTTCTTGGCCACCTGGGCACACTGCTGGCTCCTGTTCAGCCGGCTGTCAGTCAACACCCCCAGGTCCTCTCCAACTGGCAGATCCCTACACATTGAGATTCCAGGTGTGGCCAAGATACTTTCACATACTAAGGAAAAAGAGGATGAGGGACACAGCACATTATTAATTAAAGACTTCAATTCTTTCCAAGTAGACTGGACAGCTGTTATGTCAAAAATATGATTCCAAGACCTCAAGAAAACTTTTAAGTTATACATCATACGTGACTATAGAAGAGTAAATTTGACATCAGCATATTAATTAAAAAGTGTAATGAAGCACACGAATAAGGAATGATTGATCACCATCTAACCCTATAGAAAGAATTAAGGAGACATGAAATAAAACTAGCAGGCAGCAGATTCAAAATAAAAAGGAGAAAATACCTTTTCCTTACAAACACATTAAAGATATGGAACTCCGAGCCACAGGATGGGCTACAGATGCCAAAGCGTACAGGGTTCAAAAAAGAAACTTGGAAAAATAATAGGAGCAAATCTTGTCCTTTAAATGTAGATACTAAATATGAGAATACCGCCTCTGACTCAGAAAACCACTGAACAACAGGTCACTGAAAAATACTAGGTCAATATTGAGGGATAATGATACACATTTACTTCATCCTTGCACTTCTCTCTGCAAAAACCAAGGGTGGGGGTACTCTTTTACTATTAAAGTCAAAGCAGAGACCAGGACTTCCCTGCCTGTCTCCTCCTTCCTCCTCAATGAGGTTTCTGAGACAATGAAGGATGCTGTCCTTGCTCCCAAGCAGTGCGGAGTGTGAGAGGCTGTTGCAGTACCTGGGCACCTCCCTGAGGCCTCTTAAACTCCGCAGAGGTGATGAGGCCGCAAGCTGGATTCTTGGCTTCATAAAGCTGCTTTGCTGCAGCTCTCACCCAGCTTCCCTAGGCTGGCAGCCTTGACTGCACTTAACGGCTCAAGGGCAAACAAAGCAGTTCAGGAGGCAAAGGCAGCAGTGATGGCTGCACCAGCCCTGGTGTGACCACATCCTCTAGCTGACCTCACTGAGAAGCACCTGGGTTGCTGGAGGGGCTCCAATGTGGTACTTTGCTACCTTGTCCTTTCCTGTGCTAGAATCCAGCCAGTGCTGGTGGATCAGGGACTGGGCAACCCGGACATTCAGCACTCAAGTTATTCAGAGTTCAGCTTTTGCTAAGTCATTCAGTTCTACTCCCTGTAGTCTTCTGAGCAGACTGTCCCCATATGCAGTGAGCACTCACCCAGTTATATACAGTTTATTTTATCCTGTTGCTCATCCTTTGCCTAGATGACCTTCAGCTTCGACTTCCTTGCATGCTTCTCAGAGCTTGCATTCAAGCACTCTGCATGCCCACTCTCACTGGAGATAAGATGGGCTAGTTGTGGAAAGGTCATTCTTAACATAAGACTTAAGAAAGCTTAAAGATGTCTGTTTAAGAATAAACAACTTTAATGCCAGTTTTTAAATCTCTGATCCACTTCAAATGATGGAGATTGCTGCACCACCATGCTAGCATTACAGCACACTGCTGAACAGGGTAGCTGCTAACTACAAGTTTAACAGCTTCCCAAACCCACTTTTTATTTTCCAACAGGAACACCAGCTAGATGGAAGGTTTTATTGAGGAACTTACATACAGAGCCTTTGCAACAACTCATGAAGCTCGCTTTTCCTTTTCTATTAAACCCTCTCCCTTAAAGCTCGGACCTGGTTTGTGGTGTGTTTTTTTAACAATACAAACCTTCTGGAACAGCAAACTGGTATCACTATGACCAGTTCACTCATTTGGAACACCACAAAAAAAAAAAAAGTACAAAAGTACCACGTGGATGGGATTAAAAGTGAAAGAGCTACATGATACCACCTTAGAAGTCAGGTTTTTGCATCAAGTGCTTATTTTCTTCTATTTGAAAAACTGCCAGATAGCTTTTCAAGGTATTTGTTAAGAAACATTTTCTTGATCATGGTGCTGTCCCTCACACTGATTTCTGAGACCTTGTTTCTCTCTTGACATACAAGTGCAAACAAGTGTCTCAGCCCTAATAAGCCTTGCAATAACTGTAAAAAAATAGATTGTGAAAAGTTGAGCATAACAAATACCTTTAGTAAGGAATCTTAACATAATTTGGTCAAGGAATTGCAGAAAAGATGCCCATAAACGCTGAAATTTTTTTAGCATTCGTTATTGAAGTTAGAGCTTAAAAACCATACTTTTTTTTTTCTTACATGTAAAGAAAACAGTGTTATAAAATTCTAGCAGGTGTCACCTTCTCTCAATCAGTTATTGTGAACACTGAACGAAAATGTAAAATGTGAGATAAGTACATCTTTCAGTAACAGTTCAGTACAGTCTCCTACAGTTTTAGTACATTTCTTATCATGTTTTACAATAACAAATCACATTAAAACAAAGATTTCCTGGAGGCAAGGCGAATGGCTTTTCATTGCCGATTTAAAACAAATAACAAGTTTGGCAAGCTGCAAAAACAACACGGATGGAAATGAGGAAGTTTCAAGCAGCATCATTTCTGCCTCACAGAACTGCAGCTAGTGTAATACATAGAATGACCACAAACATAGTGAATTCTCCTGTATTATCTACATAAACATATCTTACTCCTGAGCAGTAGTGCAATACAAGAGAGAAGTCCAAACATGTTTTATTTTCTCTTTAGTGTTGCTTCTCTCCCTTTCATCAATGTAGCAGGTGCCAAGAATGGCAGTCCTGTTTGTTTTCCGACTGAGAGAAAACACAGCTTCCTCCCTGGGATGACCATGACTTTCATTAAAAGCAGGGTAGAAACAAAAGAAAAATACATTAGAAACAAAATTTTGTTCCACCTACATTAAGAAAGAAAGCTTATAAATTTAAGATAATGGCTCTCTTATAAGAGCCATCATAAAAAGAACCATATTTCCAAGAAGGAGGGTTAAGAAATGTCACATTAATTTCATACTCTGTAATGCTGAGAGAAGATGATTTGACAAGTCACAGAGGGATTTTGCTGCTGCTCAACAACTGCCTCTCACAATAAGATCTCCCAAGACAATTTCCAGCAAGAAATTAACTGGCATCCCATAAAAAAAAAAAAAAAAAAACAAAAAAAAAAAACCCACCACCACAAAATACTTTTAACTGTAGCTTTCCAAAATGCTATAGCATGCTGAAGTCATCTGTGAACTACAGAAATCATAGGTAAAGGACTCAAAAACATTTTGCATCACTCAGTCACATTATTCTTGGCATAAAACTCATCCTGACCCACAATCCTTTTTTTTTTTTTTTAACTGACTCTCAAAAATTGCCCAACCACTTAGCAACAAGGTACATATCTAATGCCAACACTTGAAACACTTCTTCCTGTTTGTTATCCTATGTAATTTCAAGTTTTCCAAGTAAGTCCTTTAAACATTGTGACTATGATTTATAGCTCAGCTATCTGTGAAATCACTGTTTTTCCCCTTCATTACTAGCTCTGAAACCTGCTAACATTCTCAAGCCTCTGATTTCAGAAACCTGGCACTCCAATTTAAACTCCTGCCAAGCTGTTGGCCTGAAATAATACAGAACGATTTTTTTTTTCTTTCTAGTATAACAAATTAAGAGCTTTGAATTGAGGCCTCACTCTTTTTTCTGAAGGTTTGCCCCTCAAGAACAGCATTTTAAGAGTTTTTAACTATCAGAACTTTCTTTTAACTGGTATACTTTAGGTCCTCAGAATTCTGTAACTGGTTATAAGTTTTGAGAATTTTGTAGAACTGTTTAGCCTAATTTCTTTTCCTCTAGAGAACTTTTCATAAATAGTCAGTTAAACAGAAATTTTTGTGCACCTGATTCCTGTTATCACCACAGTATGTGGATAAAGCTTGCAGGTCCTCTACTGTAACACAATTCAGAAATATATGGTAATTGCTCTCAGATTGCTGAAACATTTAGTTTAAATATAGGATCAATTTAAAGAACACTTAACTTTCTTCCTAAACATAACTAAACATTAGACAATTAACTACAAAAATCATTAAATCTTTGCTAAGAGGAGGAGTTTGAAACTACCTGAAATATACATTAGCATCTCACTAGTCTTGTTAATAAAACAAATTAATAAGACCAATTATGTAAATTGATAAAAAGTACCACAGTTTATCAGTATTATATTCTGTTATCTAGTGCTATCTGCCCAACATAATAACATAACAGCTGTCTATATAATAATCAAATGGTCTTCCAAATGTTATGGCAAATCTCACTACTTAATGCTTTCTTAAAGTCCTTATGGATACTCAGATGTGGAAATTTCCAAATTACTTAAATTTTACATGTATTCATACCTTCCTATGCCAAAACTTGGAAAATATTGTGCACATCAGAATGGCCTAAGTCAAAGGACCAATAAAACCAATACATTAACTTTCATGTCTTAGCAATTTTTAAAAAAAAAAACAACAGTTTGAGGAGTTGACTTGTGATTTTTGAATGTTGAGGCTAGATAGAACTGTAGGTAAACATAACAGGAATGCAAAACATGTACTTCATGCACTTTATCTCAAAGGGTTTCATTACAGTTAAAACAAAGAAAAGGGCAATGAAATTAAGGAAAAGAGTATGCACTGTCTAAAGCAATGGGGGAGATCAACAAAGGAAAAAAATTCAGCTGGGGTGTCCCAAAAAGTTCAAGGGTAAGGCTGAAGAATTTACCACTATGCTTATGAGCTTGCTTTTCATGAGGATTTACTGCAAGACAATTTCATGAACAGGAATATTAAATAATACTGGTTTTATCCTGAATACAATCAGAATTCAAGGACAGTCAAAGGGCTTTAAACTGCATAATCAACCGATCGGTGCAAGATCGATACTGTTTACACTGTCCTGCAAGGACCTCCAAAAGTTTGTCAGCAATGCCTTCCAGGCAAGTAAAAAGTGAAAGGTTCATACAACTGCATTGTTAACAATTACATAAGATTTTTAAATCAATGGGCCAAGAGTTCACTCTGTACTGTATTTTTGAAAAAGCCTGGAATAAAGAAATAAACAAACACAAGAGCCCACTTGGGCTTATGATCAAAGAAGTTTGCAGTAGAAGCCCATGATTTATTCCTGTCAACCATTGTAAGTGGTGCAGATCAGACAATTAAAATAAGGAAGGGTTATGAGGTGTGCATTTCTAGAATACAGAACTGTATTCTAAATATTTTAAGTAGTAAAAAAAAAAAAAAGCAAGGAGTAGCTTTCACTATGACTAATTTTGACCCTTGCAAAATTTAGTGACACAGCAGATAGGGGCAAGGTTCTGAAACAAACAGAAAAAACTACAGTGTTGCTCTGTATTTCTGTTTCATTGGCTACATAATCTCACTTGTATTTGTTTTATGCAAAAACTTTTTTAATATTTAACACCTATGCTGTATTTTAACAGAACACACCAGAAAATTTCATTTCTCCATCGACTCAGCTACAAGTACTATGTGGAAAAGTACTTTGAGCATCTACCAAATTAATATGAAACCTATTTTATGGTGGACAATAAGGAACCATGCTAAATTGCAAGGTGGTATGTTTTCTCAGCAAAAGATGCATTTAGTTGATCATATTCTATAACAGAATTTTACTAAATTCACCAGAAAAAGTAAGAAAGACCTGAAATAAATTCAATAATTAACTATTCATTTCAGAATATTTCTAATACATGCAGGGATTCTTTGCAGACTGTACTATAAAGATAAACATTAGAATCTAATTTTTTTAAAATAAATTTAATTCAATATTCTTACGCCTGTGGCAAGTGATTAATCTTGCAAATTGTCTTTTAGAGGTCAAAGTTTTAATCACAAAGCTTCTTTTTATACCCCTTACTTCCCACCACCCCCCTAAAATTATTATAGTAAATTTTATACATCCACTAAGGACAGAGATGGAATTGGGATTAGATGTGGTAGAAAAAAAAATATATTTGCTGTAGCTGACCACACTGAAAGTATATATTTGAGCTATGATTTCTGGTTAATATAAAAATTAATCAGCAATTACCAGGACAAAAAAAAAAAAAAAAAAAGATAAATTTTCTCCTGTCAAGGCAGGAACTCCTAAACTATTTTGGCAAGTTAAATTTGGTATTTATGGATGGAAATATTAATTTCCACATGTAAAACTATGTAAATTGGTGTCATGTTTAATTCCTGTTACTCCAACTGAGTGCATGTCACTTTCAAACAGAAGTAACACAAAATCAGACATTTTAACACCAGCGGTAAAATTATCTGAAGCTTTGAAATTTAAGAATTACACAAAGATAACACTGCTGGCAGTGATGCTCAGAAATTATGGTCAGGGACTGGACTCTGTCACAAGGTGGACACACAAAAGCATGAGGATTCAGGAATCCTTAAGAATTCAGGAGTAAAAAAGGTGTCTTCTGTCTCAATAGAGCAGCCCAACTGGGAAAGAAGAGGCTAACAGGGATTACTTCCCTTCTGAGTAGCCAGAAAATTCTGAAGTGAAAAAGAAAACAAAGCAATTTCCCTCCTCAAAGGAGAAGGAAAGAAGAAGAAAAAAAAAAAAAAAAGGAGGATGTGGGAAGGAGATAATCCTAAAAAAATCTCAGGACAGCATCCTAATACTTCACACCATTTCTACTTTCAACAGCTCAAGTGACAAAGTGTTGGGATTTCCTTCCAAGATAATGCTGTTGTATCAGTCTCGTGGGACATAAAAACTTCTAGTTATTTTTATCCTTCATTGTTTACTGTAACCATTTATTTAATAACCTTTTTAATCCTCAAACGACTTCTCTGAGGTGAAACATTAGATGTTCTTTTATTTTCAGAGAGCTATCTGATCTCATTGTTACACTTTGTGTGAGTTTCCTAAAGACTAGAAATGCCTTCTTGGCTCTTCTGGATGCTGACACAGGCATCCTGAAAAGCCTCACACATTATAAAAGCAAAAGATATAAAAGATTAAATAATCCATTAACATGAGTGTTGGGCAAGAACCTTAAAACTCAAAAAATCTAGGAGATCCAAAATACTAACAAATTGCATTTACAAAAGTAAGGTGCTTCCTCTTTCTTTCATATTTTACAGCTTATTATAAAATGAAAGCACTTTTATTAGTACTAGATTTTTCAGCTTTATGCAATGTCCGTGCCATTTTATTCTATTACTGGGAAAATGAATGTATTCAACCATAGCTAGAAGCTGGATGCACTAATCAGCAAAGTTTTGTGTCACCAGCACCATAAAAAGACTTCATAACATGTTAAAAGACTTCTAACAGAACTTCAGTCTCCTGCAAAGATGTTAATGCCAGCCACTTCCAACACAAACAGCAGTACAGACATTCTTACACAGTTCTTCAAAGGCAAGGTTTTAAATATTTAGTAAAAGGTTTTAACAGCACTCTTCCATCGTCAATTAGTGACAGTGATACCATCTAAGTCTTTGATGATGACAACACTAAAAATAAATAAATTACAGTCCAACTTAGTATCACAATATTGCTAAACCTTCATTATGCCATAGTGGATTTACACATTTGACTGGCATGCATTTGGAATACCATTTCAGTTCCACACTGCAAAAAATTAATAAAATGGAAGGAAAAATATACGTAAAAGGGCACCAGAAAGAAAAAAAAAAAAAAAACAAACAAAAAAAAAACACCACAGAAAAGCTTCAATAGGTGGAACAACTAAATACATTAAGATTCTTTAGCCTGGGAAAAAAAGATGATATAAAGCAAACGTGATCAACACCCTTCAACTCCTCTGTAGAATAACACAAGAACCAGGGGATAGCAGGTAAACAAGTAAGTAGCTGCCAGGTACAAACAGGTAGAAAAGGACTTCTTCACATAGTTAAGAAACTGTCAGAGGATGTTACAGTAGTGAAGAGCTTGCAAAAGTCAAACTGGTCTTTGACAATTAATGGGGAAAAAAAAAGAATAAGGATTATTAAACACAAAGATGTCTTAGCTCCAAATCACTTAATGATGTGAGGAAAGGAGGCTTTTTCTATTCTTCTATCTCATATCAGTTGCTGTTGCAGGCAAGTTAATGAGCTGAAGGGACTTCTGGGCTGACCCTGGCAGCCTTTCTTAAATTCACAAGGGCTGGCAACTTTTGAAGACTGAAACAGATGCATCTACCCTAAGCTGTGCAGTCAGCCTTCATCGTATATTCAGGCCTCAAACCCTGTGGGACTTAAACCCACTGTGAAGGTTGACAGCCTTGCAGTGGAATTTGTACTCCCTTTTTGTTACTCCTTTTTGGGGATTCACAAGCAAACAAGAACTATTGCAGTATTGTACACCCCACACAGAGAGCTCCTCTCTGCTCTAGCACTTCGCTGGGAGTAGAAGGATCACTCTCTGTTAAAGAAGAGCAGCAGAGTAAGGCCAGTCTGTGATCTCTCTGCTGCTGAAGCAGAAAAGCCAAGCTGTATGAGGGATGGGGAGAGACCAAAGAAGGGGAGGGACAAAAAGACAGGGTGACACAATAGACAAGGTGACACAAACTGGAACCAGGCTAAGCAGGATAGTAAAATATGTTACGAATTCTTCCACAGCCTCACTTCTAAATCTACAAAATACCAAAAGATAACAATCACAACCAAAAAGCGCTCAGTGCCTTCACACTACATCACCACTCCCAGAGCAGATTCCAAACCAGGCTGGCCATTCGCTGAAAAAGGACCAAGTGTGAGGCACATGGTATGCGTTATTTCAGATGAGGAACAAACAAAGCTGAAAAGTGTCAACCTCAAACAGTGCTTGTGAGATGCATCACTGCAACTACTACAACTGGGGAGAACAAAAGAGAAAATAAAGGAGAGTTGGAGTTTAACAAACAAAGTACATCCTATAAGCCATAAAATGCTCTTGGGGGATCTTCAAAAGCAAGAAAAACAGAGTACTATCTGAACTCAAACTACTTATGTCTTCTCTAGCTTTCTCCACTATGTGGTAGTAACGTGCCATGACTAAATACACTCTAATTTCACAAAAATATTAGTCATAAATATAACTCTAGGATTCAGACTGGAAATGCTTTTTGCAAAAATCTGCTACCAGCATATCTAGAAAATTTAGTGACCAGCATATCTAGAAAATTTAGTGACCATTCTCTGTAAATGGCAAAATACTTTTCAGTTGATTCAAGCTATTTCCTGAAGCAATTTATTTCCACTTATTACTGAGTTTTTCCCGCCTTATGTAGCAAAAATGTATGTATTTGTAAGCACATAAATGAATGTATGTATTATTTCAGCAACTCAGAAACGAACTTTTTCTATAACACATACATGAAAGATATTCATTCTACTTCTAATTTACTAAAGGAAAAAAGCATGGTAGAGTATATAACGTTGCTGCCATTTTGCTTTTTGGGGTTTTTTTAAACAATTGCTCCTGTACCATTTACAGGATTTACCTAAACTCAATAAATAAATGCCCATCCTAAAAACATTGACAATAATTTCAATAACTTGTAGAAAGAAAATAATCTAAACAAAAGCTTTGACAGCTGAATTCCTGTCCTTTTAGTCCAAATTACACTTTAATAATACAAATAATTAAGCCATATTTTTTAATTTAAATATACAGTCACACTTTATTTTAAGAAACGCAGTTAAACTGTTGACAGACAATGCCAAACACTTTTGCCATCGGAAACTAGGTAATGAAATACATAAAGCATCCAGGATTTTCCATCACAAGAGGTGCTTCACAAAACAAAAACCATGCAGACCCTTCTGCTGCTGAAGAAGTTCACAATCCTTCTTTCTCTCCCATCCCACACCAAAAAGGGCTCTAAAAGATAGGGATATGTTCACATACATGGATGTTAACACATCAAAGCACACAAAAAACCTTGTAACGCTTTGCCTTTTTCAGTGAAGTCAAAATAATAATGCCGGCAAGAAGAAAGGACAAAAAACAAAGTGGGGGGTGGGGGTGGTGAAAAAATAAGTTATAATCACACAAGCTCAACCATAAAAAGAACTTGAAAATTCTGTAGAAGAGCTTTCTAACAAAAAAGCAGTAGTTCTTTTTCTTCTGCCATACTGATTATCTCATAATTTAGAGGAACTATCAAACCATTTTCAGCAATTTTAGCAAAGTAGGACAGTCGTGACACTAATGCACATAATATCAATTATCTGCTATATATCTGTAAGATACCTATTTCTGATACCAAAATTTAACCCACAAATAAGTTTTGTTTATTAAATATTTTTATAGTAAGTTTGGAAATGCACCTTAATACCTTGTTATTTTCTAAAACTCTCAGCTGCTATTCTGAAAAGGGGTTTGTTTGTTTGTTTAAAGGCACTTCCTGTCTGCCTGCACTTATGAACTACGTACTAGAATTTCCAGAACATGAATGTTTGGTATCTGAAAAGTTCTCTGAACACAGTATACAATCTGAAGTATTCAGGGATATTACTTATTCCAGGGGGTCAAATGACATTAAAAGGAATTCCCAGGAGGAGCAGAATGAATCACATATTTAACTTTCCCAAGGCTGCACCAGTTAACACTGTGAGCCTCAGTACTGCTGATTTCCAGTCACATGCTATGTTGCACTCTTCACTGTCTAGAACATCAGTGTTTTGTGAGGTCAAGGTCTAGAAGGGTAAAGGTGGGTGAATTCAGGCATGCTCCTCTTCATAAGCAAGGGGCAGATGAGTCAATGCTGATAGTTCTTAAAAAGAAATTAGTTAAGTAGAAATTAAGAGATGTACTGCAGTCAAGACAACAGGCAACATATCCTTCTAAAGGATCACTCTATACATAATCTCCTACAACAGCGAAAAGTACAGTGATGTCACTACCCTATGTTTAAAAGGCATGCCAGATGTGAAAAATCAGCTGTAAAACAGTAATGATACTCTTTATAAACACAACTGCAAAAAGGGAAAGATGACACTTGCTACATACTCTCCTTGAAGACAAACAAACCAGAACCTTTCAAAGAACCCTTTTTCATGGCAGTGCTGCAATCTAGTAAGTATATGATAAATCTGTACTTACTATTGTTTAAATATATTTAGCAGGAAAGAAATTCTCATAAATTGTATTTCTGAACTAGATTGTGCAACATCATATTGCCCAGCTTACAGATGGTAAAAATAACTGACTTTTATTTTAACCATGGAGTACAGAGTTTGAATTTATATTTAAAACACATAAACTACAATCATTTAACCAAAAAAAAAAACCCATGTACCATCATATGATGAAAACGAGAGCATAGTTAAAATTGGCTATTCATCTGAAGATGGAAGAGCTGCGTGCATGTTAGAAGGTAAGTTAAAATCAGAAAGACCATGACAAATTGAAGATACGATCTCAAATAACTAGAATGCAGTCAGTAGGACAAGTACAAGCTTTTAAACTCTGTAAAGATGATTGCTTTTGCCCATATACAAAGAGGAATAATCAGCCAGCAGTTCTGCATAGAAGGATCACAAACAAAAGGTGATTAGAAGACAAAGAGCATCATACTGAAATTTATTAACTGCTACAGTTGATCCTGTAGCAGAGCAGTGGAGCAGAGTAGACTGACCTCTTGAGGTCTCTTCCAGCCCTATTTTTAAACATTCTTCAACACATAATCTGCTGCTTTTTATCATCTTTTCCTCTTCTCCGTGTATGTTAAACATAAATTATTATACACCTTTCTTCCCTCAAAATCTACCTGCTAGTCTGTTTATATTTAGATTTCTGAATCTTGAACACAATTCCACATTTGCATGCACAAATATTTAAGAATCAATGTACTAATATTATAATACATTTTAACTTAATTTGGCCCTTAAAGATAGACAATCAGCAAATTTTATTTAAGTGGGTTTTTTAATAGAGTCAGGAGGAATAATACAAAGACTGATGTCAGTATCACCCATGGACCAGCAAAGGCTGGGAAACTACGCAATTAACTTGTCCTGTTGCTCTCAGTTTAAATTTTTTAATCTTACATGAATGCAATCAAATCATGAGAGCCACATATTATCTGTCAGCTATGGGTAGGAGACCAATGCTCTAATTCCTAGTTTAAAAGAAGTCTAAATAGTCATTTCTTTGATCAAGCCTGATAATAGGCATTAAAAAAATCTCATCGGGTATTTATAATGATTTTTAAATTCCATTAATTGTTTTTTCGCCACTGAACAGACAGAACATGTTTTGTGGATATTCTAAGGATTTGGGGGTGGAGGGGGTGAAGGAGTTGCTATTATTCACACTAGCCAAGCTCTTACTCAGTCAACAGAAATAGATAAGCTCTTCCAGAAGAGAAGTCAGAGAAGCTAAATTCATCCAAATTAAGCTCCCGCTGCAAGTCATCTTTCGGAAAAAATACTTTCTCTTCATGGGCTATAGTACATAAACTAACTAAATTATGTGCTGAACTTGGGTAAAGTGAGTATACCCATGTATACATTCCTACAAACACCCCTTTTTTTGTTTGTGTTACATATATCCCAACAAAATTCTGATTACTGTGGTCTACAGAAAGTACTAATGCAAATAAAAATATGTACCAAATGCAATACACAAATTACCCACTCAGTGGCTGTGACATATCTCAGTCCACTGTCACTGTTAACAAGTAGCGAACTGCCCGATATGTACATCTAATGTATATATGAGATACTATATATTGCAAATACCTAAGGTATACAGCTTTCATGTGACAGAAAATTTAGGAAGAGCTACTATATGTTGTTTTAAAATATAGATTATATTTTTTAAAATTAGGAAGCCAGTACACAGTAAGTAGTAGAGGATGAAGAAGGAGGAATACAAGTATGGATAGGTGTCGGTAACCTTCTATAGTCTAGCTGAGAGTCCAACAAAATCAAAGAGAATGTATCCTCTAAAAGCAAGCTCCGGGATTTATGGAGCTGCGGTTAGCCGTTCAGATCTCTCATATTATCTGACAAACCAAAGAGATGAGCTAAATCTACAATAAATCAACAAGAAACTAAGAAACAAACAGATCCAGAAACAGCTCCATAGAAAAATCTACGCTTTGGCTGTCTAGTTGAAAGCCTGCCCAACGTAAGATGTAGGAGTAGCTCAACTATCACAGCCTTGTTTCCTAAATAGATGCTTTTTTTGTGGTGTCAGTTTCAGTGTCAATTATCGTGTGCTCTGAGCAAAATATCTCCTGTCGTTGGGTCATTCATGTCTTTCTCCCACACGGATCCCTGGTACTGTAGCATTTTGTTTCCAATGGGAAAGGGTGTGAAAAAAGAAAGGACATGTTAGTTTTCTCCTTCTTTACTCTATATGGCTGTTTTCTTTGAACTTAGGGAGCCCTAGCACCTCTGAGCCTGTGACTGCTCGATCAAGTTTACTTGAAAATGTCTATCACATTGAAAAGTTAGTTGAGCGTTAATGCATACATATATATGTGTGTGTATATATATATATATAAAAATATTTTTAAAATCTCAACAGCATCATTACACAGGTTTCTTTCCCAATATAAAAAGACGACTGAACATCAGGTAAATACATATACTTTAAACTGATTCCAGCAACCTAAGTCCTTTATATCCTTTTAGATGGAAGTTGAATATGTATGATCTATTCCTGGGTCTCCATGAAGACTTGCTAATGTGCCATTGTGACTAAGGTAATTTAGGACTCCGGAGAACCTAGATTACTGAAAATAGTACTTTAGAGTTTACCATGAATACAAAAGGCTTTTTATTAAAGCCTTTAAAACAATCACTGTGGTAGAAAATATTGCATAACATTCTCCATATTTCAAATTTTGTACACCTGATACAAACAGGTATAGAGTAAGAACTAGAGATCATAAAAGACTGAATGAGATAATGTGTGCTAGCATTTTAATAAGAAAAAAATCTTGATGCATATGCTGTCGAACTTCCCAGTTGCAGGAAGACACAGATATAAGAATTTTTAGTTTCAAAAGCGAAGCTCTGCTGAAAATTATACCCTAGAATATCTACCTGCTATATTTGGTTCCTCTCTTCTCACAGACTTTGGAACTTAAAAGTTGCCAATGCTCAGCAAGTGCATGACTTTACAACATGAAAGCTTGAGTTTACACCCAGAATAAAAAAGGGAGACACAAATTTGTTTAAGTATCAGCCAAGAAATCTATTGACACTGAGATCAGTATTGCTATATGAAAAAAAAAAAAAAAAAAAAAACAAACAACCCTGGACTTTGCTTCCAGGCAGATGTTGATAACAACGCTCCTGCTCACAGAATGTCAAGCCACCTTTCTCCATTTATTTCTCTTTGTTGTCTTCCTAAATAACTTCAGTCTCTCCTAAATGGATCTCCCCTCATTTTATTACTGTAACACCTCTCCTAATAAAGACATATTTATCCTGCTGCCTCTCTTTCTGTCTAGGTCTACAGTTTTGACAAACTGTGAGATTCCGTAGGCGTTTATTGGAGACCCCTGGAAGCAAGCAGCTCTGAGGAAACATATACACCATAAGTCATTTGCTGCCTTAAAGATTCTCAAACTCCTACCACCTCAAAGGCTCTTTAAGAAAGATTCAGAGGGACCTCAAACAAAAATAAAGCAAGCTCACTGCTAACTGTCAGAGCAGCTAAGGGAAGTCCACAGGATGCTTAAATCCACTCTGAAATGCAAGATGGACTCACTGTAAATTCATTTTACAGAATATTATAGGAACTGTTGTAGGAAGTGACATTATAGAAAAACATAGCTAGTTGCACCAAGGAAAATATTATGGAAAAACAAAATAGTGACCAAAAAACCCACTATGTACAAATAAGTGGTACATAAATTAGTTCACTGATCAAGTACCTGGAGAGCCTAAATCCCATGAATGCACAACGTGATGTCACTATCACCTCTGAAAAATCAGAATCTCACAAATATGGAGTGTAGAAAATAGAAAGTGAAAAAGTCTCTATGAACACAGATACGTAGCCCCTAGCCCTCAAATTTGGTTCAGCAAAGATTAGCAATGAAATTGGCTATTCCATAAAAAATTGCTACAAATGAAGGATACAATTTGTAACACTTTCAGCTTAAATGCAGCTTATATATATGAGAGTGAAAGTCCATGTAAACTACTATGGTATGAAAAGCGTATTAGTTTTTCCAGTAATAGTGGCCCTACCACCTGTCATCACCCTAGATGACACCTCAACATCGAAGAGTATATATTTCCTTTTGTACCGAACAAGAAAGAAAAAGCCAAAATTACGCAGGTGAACAAAATAAATAGAAATAGAAAGAAAAAAATGTGGAACTAGTGAAAAAATAGAACAGAGACTGCAAGTAAGAAAGGAAAGGGAGAAAAGGCAGCAACTGCTCTGAGAAGAGTTATGAAAATCAACAACCAATGGAAACACAGACTAAAAACAAAATAAAAGACATTTCTGTCGCCCTGACTTTCATACAAACATACGGTTCTAAAGAATTTAATCTCAACTGGTCCTGTTATTCAAACGTCAATTTTCTGTCTGTGACTCAAAAGCCTACACGGCAGTCAGCAGGCAAAACATTTAAAGCATTAGATGTTCCATAAACATGGATTTTACCATTAACTATGTCGTGTTTTGCATGACGGTATGAAATCTGCATGGGACAAACCTTTTTCCTGAAGTTACTCCATATATTCTTTTAAGAGCTGTTTTACATCATTGATTGTTACTAAACCTCCAGGAACATCTTCCAAAAATAGATTACATTTTACTTTTTTCCACTCTGTTTTACTGATTTTTGTACTGCAAGAGCAGAGAACAAGAAGTATTTTAAAGTTTACTACTCATGCCAGATTTTCCAAAAGGTTTCATACTGAAAACTATGCACCTACACAATCAGATCCAAACTACCTGTGAACTGCTGAACTAAGCAGGCTGAAGAATACTCCATATATATGAAGACAAGTGATTTTTCCTTGAAGTATTAAAACAGTCATATCTAAAATAAATACGGACCACATAACTTTAAATGTAGTGTTGTCAGATTTTTCCACTCATGTCATAATTATTCAAACGATAACATGAAGTTGTAGTAATCAATTCTTGGCAGCTAAATGGATTACTGTTCACATCTGCAAAATGGTATTAATCAGTAATAATACCAGAAAGTTGAGTAATTTTATATTCCAAAGTGCTCTCATTTCTGTAGAAACTAAGAACCTTGACTTAAATATTCATGAAATGTAATCCAAAACATATTTCCTTATCTCACGCTTCTTGATCTTAATATATGACGAATCCCTAGGTATTGTATCCTCCTTTGATCCCCAGAGAGGCAGAAGGTTGCTGTATAACCAAATCATACACTACAAAGTAGTATGATGGCACAATACACACTGAAAACAACAATAGTATCTTTCTTGGGCTACCACAGAAGAAACAGAAGTGTTAAAAAACACCAGACCTGTAAAAAAAATCACTGGCAAATCAAGTAATAATTAAGTTATTCCAACACCAAGCTCAGCTGCCCCTTGTCTATTGTTATTTCTTTAACACACACACAAACGCACACGCCCAGCATCACTGCTCGAACAGGAAGGGTGGGTGCAGGCTGTCAAATGCGTTCCACTGCTGACTGCCCTTGTTCTCCCCTTGATTTTTATAGCAAGGTCCAGAAGACAGTAACACAACTTGAGATACACTACTAGTTTTGAATTTCCACATGTGTTTTTCTATCATCTCGCCAACAGAACAACAGAGGTAATAGGCAAAACATGGACTGAACAATGTTAGGGAGCAGAATGATTGTGAGGAATTTCTGTTCTAATTGTGGTGAAGGGACGAGGGGTGGACTTTGTGTGTAAATTGCCCACTTTAGTTCAGTGCTGTGATGATGTTATTTTGATGTGGGGAATTCTTTGTCAATGTGACTGAAGTTTGTGAAGACCATGTGATGAATGTGGATTTTAATGATAATTCTTAAGTATGTTATTCACAGAGGCAAGGAGTGGAATGTCTTGGGTTTGTGTGGCAAGGTTTCGGTAGCAGGGGGACTACAGAGGTGGCTTCTGTGAGAAGCTGCTAGAAGCTTCCCCTGTGCCTGGCAGAACCAGTGCCAGCCAGCTCCAAGACAGACCCACCGCTGGCCAAGGTTGAGCACGTCAGTGATGTGAGTAGCACCTCTGGGATAACATATTCAAGAAATGGAAAAACCTGCTGCAAAAACAGCAGTCAGAGAGAGGAGTGAGAATATGTGAGAGAAACAGCCCTGCAGACACCAGGGTCAGTGAAGAGGATGTGGAGGAGCTGCTCCAGGCACCAGAGCAGAGGTTCCCCTGCAGCCCGTGGTGCAGCCCCTGGTGAGGCAGCTGTGCCCTGCACCCAGGGAGGGTAACGGTGGAGCAGATCTCCACCTGCACCCCGGGGAGGACGCCACGCTGGAGCAGCCCCAAAGGAGGCTGTGACCCCTGGAAAGCCCACGCTGGAGCAGGCTCCTGGCAGGACCTGTGGCCCCATGGAGGCAGGAGCCCACGCCGGAGCAGGTTTGCTGGCAGGACTTGTGACCCCGTGGGGGACCCACACTGGAGCAGTCTGTTCCTGAAGGACTGCACCCCATGGGAGAGACTCACGCTGGAGCAGTTTGTGAAGAACTGCAGCCTGTGGGAAGGACACACCCTGGAGAAGTTTGTGGAGGACCGTCTCCTGTGGGAGGGACCCCACACTGGAGCAGAGGACAGCGTGAGGAGTCCTCCCCCTGAGGAGGAAGGAGCTGCAGAGACAGTATGCGATGAACTGACCAAACTCCCATTCCCCATCCCCCTGTGCCACAGGGGGAGGAGGTACAGAAAATCAGGAATGAAGTTGAGCCTGGGAAGAAGGGAGGGGTGGGGGAGAATGTGATTTTAAGTTTTTATTTTACTTCTGATTTTACTACTCTGATTTGAATGTTAATAAATTAAACTAATTTCCCAAAGTCGAGTCTGTTTTGCCCATGACAGTAATTGGTGAATGATGTCTCCCTGTTCTTATCTGGACACACGAGCCTTTTGATATATTTTCTCTCCAGCTGAGGAGAGGGCGTGATAGAGCAGCTGTTGGTGAGCACCTGGCATCCAGCCAAGGTCACGCCACCACAGCTGATTTTGGAGGCATATAAATATCTAAGATGATGACAAATCTAGCTGATCTTGATTGAACTCAGTTCTGAAGTACCTGAACTTGTGCTTCATTTGCAGCCATTATACCAATGGAGTAATTTCTCTATGTTCTCTCAACCTTTTCCCTGCAGTTGGGAAAGCTAACCCAAGACAAAGTATCACCTCCCAGGAACCATGACTTTAAGAAAAGAGAGCAACTGTATTTGTATAAATAATTGTATGAAAAAAACCACTCCCATTGCATTTTCCCTGATCTACATTCTACCACTGATGCTCCCCCTACTTTTCAAGCTGAAACACTCAGAACATGCAGAGCTAAGTATAAATAAAGATGTTTCTATAGGTGAAGTACAACACAGTTTACTGTTAAACAAGCTGTCACTTTCAAGAAGAATGCTCTCTATTCTACCTTCTCCCAGCCCCATCTCTCATCACCTGCTGTGTGCCTGTCACACACACAAGCCAATGGTGCCACAAAATTGCTCTGCACAGGTGCATCCCAAATAACAAGGATACCATGTAATCCGTGTCTCTCCGTGCCAGGCTGGTGCCCATGTTGTCTTTCACAAGCCAGCTAGTTTCTCTCACCTTCTCCAACAGGAGTTGGAGCCTTCTGTTTTAATAAACCTCAAAAGATGACACATCTCCAAGCGTGGATGTGTATAAAGCCATTCTCTCACTGCTGTCCACTTCTGACAAAAGAAAAATGAAGTCCCCTCACCGCAGGAAAAAAAAAAAAAAAAAAAAAAAAAAGGAAAAAAAAGAAAAAAGCCGCCTATCCTTTGATCTAGAGCCAAGGCTCTGTGAGCTGAGCCAAATCTATCGCCTGCATCTCCATGCCTGTCACAGAGAAAGAGCCAAGACCCCGATGGGGAGGAGCAAGTGCTCTTACCTTAATTATGCTGCTCCTCCGGGGGATGCCGGGTTTGCCTTCTCGTTGCTGGCTGGTGGAAAATCCTTTCTCTTTGCTGCTGCTCTCTGGGCTTGCAGGAGGAGCTGATCCCAGCTCCTCGCCGGCTCCCGCCAGGGCACAGTCCCCGTTGGAAACCCGGCCGCCTGCACTGTCAAAGCGGGATCTCCCGCCGCCGCCGCCGCCACCTCCGCCTCCTCCTTCCCCATCTCCTGCCTTGAAGGCCACCTTCCCTTGGACCGGCCCCGGGGAGGCAGGGAGCCCCCCGCCGCCGGTGCCGCCACCGCTACCAAACTCCGCCATCAGCCTCCCCGACTACAACAGAAACAAGACCGCTGTCCCCCTCCCCTCCTCCCGCAGCTACCCGGCGGTGGCTCTTCTTCCGCTTTCTGTGTATTTACGGGCGGGGGATTTTGAGCAAAAGTCTCTCCCCTCCGCGCATTTGGTAGCTGAGGCCGCGTAGCTCCAGGAGGGGAAGGGGGGCAGGCGCCTCCGCCGCGTCTCGGCGAGCCCCCGTCCTTCAGCACCTGGGCAAGGAAAAGAAGCGAAACGTGACAGCCTGCCCTCAGCCGGGGCGGCGGCGGCGGGCGGGGGAGCCTTACACCGCGGCGCGCTCCCCTGCGCGCACACACACACACACGCGTGGGGAGGGAGGGGCTGCGCGAGGTCCCCGCGAGGCGCCACGCAAGGCACACGCGCGACGCGGCGGGTCTGGTGCAGCCCCGGGGCGCGGCGGGAACCGCGGCCGCGCCGCGGAGGAAGCGTGGCCGGCCCGCCCCGACCCGCTGCCCGCTACCGGGGACGGGGGGCGCGGCGTGAGGGGGCCGGAGGAACCGCGCTGCGCGGGCTGCTCAGCCAGGAACACGAGAGAGACGCCGATGGCGGTATTTCCAGCCGTACAGCGAGACCCACGACCGCGGAGCAGCGACGCGGGAGCGAAAAGAGAACTTGAACAACAACCCAGCCCGAACCCCCCGGCCCCAGCCGCGGGGGAAAGCCCGTCCCACGCACAGCGGGGACCACCCGCCGCAGCCCTTCGCCGGCCACGCGCGACGGCGAGAAGCGGCGGAACACGAGCGCGGCGGCCGCCGCCGCCCCACGGGGCACCCCCCCGGGCGCCATCGGCAACTTTTCTCCTCTCCCCGCTGCCCGCCGACATCCAGCCGCCTCGCAGCGGCTACAGCCGCGGCCCGGGCAGCGGCACCTCCGCACCCCCCGCCCTCCCCAGCCGCTGCCCGCGCCCCGCAGCCGGCCCCCTCCCGCACGCTGCGCCCCCGCTACCCACCTCGGCGGCCAGGTGGCACGGGGAGCCCCGCCGCCGCCGCTGCAGTAGCCGCTTTTCCCCCCGCTCCCCTCCTCCCCGCTATGGTCGCCGCCTCTGCCCGGAGCCGGATACAGAGAGAAACCGATTCATGTGGTCGCTCCCCTCGCCGCTCTCTGCCGCCGCCTCCCCCGGCTCACCGCTCGGCACCAGCCCGAGGGGGAGGCAGCCCCGGCCGCCCCCGCTGGGAAACTCTCCGGGGAAGGCAGAGGGAGCGGAGCCGGGCTCGGCCCCCCCCGCCCGCCGCTGCCAATCACAGGGGCCGGCCCCGCGCGGATTGGGCGGCCCCGCCGCCAGCACCCCCCTCCGGCAGCTCGGGGCGGGGGGGCTCCGCCGGAGGGCAGGACCCGCGCCCGCCCCGCCGCCGCCGCCGGCGGCCGGCCCCTTCCCTCGCCCCGGGCTTACCGGCAGATTCCTCCGCACGCTCCCCGCCCCGGGCGGGCGCCCCTGGCTGACACAAAAGAGCCGCCGCTCCTCCGCGCCCCGCCGCATCCTCCGCGCCCGGACGCATCCTCCGCTCCTCTCCGCCGCGGGAGGCGGCGCGGCGCGGCGCTGCCCGCACCGGCCGGCGGCCCCCGGCGCGCCCCGCGCCCTTCCCGCCCCTCCCGTCGGGGCCCTTCCGCGCCCGCGCCGGGGCCGGCGGCCGCCAGGGCGCGCAGGAAGGGCGGGCGGCGGCCCAACGGTCGCTCCCGCGCGCCGTGAGGGGACCCGCGCGCCGTTGGGCCGGTGGCCTCGCCCTGCCGCGGGGCCGCGCCCGGAGCCCACAGCGGGCCCCGGCCCGTGCGGCCGAGGAGAGAACGTGACGGAGTGCTGGAATATGAACAGCTTCGTCAAAACCGCAACTCCACCGTTACCCGAAGCAGCTGTGGGCGACCCGAGCATGCCCTTACCTACCCCGTCCGTGCTTGTGTACGTTTGCCACGAGACAAACACGAGTGACTTTGTGTATGAGGTACAACCCACAGAGCCGCACGTTTATTTTTGCCTCTTGATGCGGCTGCGTATTGCGAGAGCTTGATATTTCACGATCAAGTTGAATAAAGGGAAATGGAACGCCGCAGCCGAGGCGCTTGGCCCTCTGCTTGAAATTCAGAAGTTGAGTCAGGCAGGGAGGTGCTACATAGCGAGCACGGGCAAAATTAGGAATCGCAGAAATAGGAGTGCAAAGAGTCACGCTGAGCCAAGAGACACCTAAAACGGCCCACGCCATCTGACCTTCGGCATTTGGCTGAAGTGCTTATGGCAGGAGCTAGGCTTGGATTATAGTCGAAAGAAAGCACTGCGCTTTTAATTTAGCTTCCCTCAGTTGCTCTCTGGAGATTGCTGACTGTGTCCGGAGCCTTGGCACCAGAGATCAGACATCTATTGTGGATACCTAGAATAAGGCAGCATAAATACCCCCCTTCGGCGTGCTGGTGAGGAGTCACACAGTGGAAACACTGGAGTGAAAAGGGCCTTTTCAGTCCTGTCCCTTGGCTCCAGGGCGCTACCATGGGCTGCAGAGCAGTGCCTCTACCCGTTGGTGGCCCACTGCCTTGAGCGGTCTCCAAAAGGAAGGCACCTCCATCTCCTCCGGAACACCAAGGGGCAGCTCACACCTCTGAAACGCTAAGAGCCGCAGGGGTGATGCCTTTTTCAGTCTGTGTTTAGTGATTAGATCTATTGGAGTGTGAGAGCCCTTATTTCAATCCCCTCTCTTCCTAAAGGGGTTCACATCCGTGTTCCCACTGCTGTTAGACAGCTACCAACTTACAGACTGGTCCTGGTGAGAGCATTCTCCTCGGGAAGCTGTGCCACACTATAGAAAGGAAACCAAGAGACACTGAGCCAGAAAGAAGATGGAGCACAAGTGGGACCGTGACTGCAGTTCACAGAAATGTGCTCGTGGGGGTTATTAAATAATTGTCTGGGTAGCAAAGACAGGACCAAACAACTCACCTTTGAGGTGAGAGGTCTACAGGAAACCATTGTTCTTGTGTCATGGAAGTGCCACCTCACTCCCACAGAATAAACCTGCTTCAGGTGCACGATAAAACTACATGTAGTAAATCATTCAGCTCTGGTCCATGACAATGGTGTTCGTCGCTGTAGGAAAAAGGGACCACGCAGTATGATCCAGCTTGGAGGAAAGTATGAACCTATTTGGAGGATATTACTTAGTATCATTTCTAGTAGGTCAAGGAAGTTCAGAACCTGACACTGCTACATCAACTCATACAAATGCTCCCGATTTTAATCAAACTATTAACAGGGCTTAAGTTTAAACGAAAACCTAGCCCTTTGCAATATTTAGGCTGTAAACACTGAGAGACACTAATATTAAACTTAAGATTTGAAATAGACAAACTTTGTGGTTTTCATTATCTGGAGATACAGTGATTTTACCAGTTGACCTTACCTGAACGTCTCTTGCCTGAACATCTTACCTTGCCATTCAAGTAGGAAAAGGCAGCCTTGGATATTAAAGGAACATTCAGTATTGTATCTGCAGGTGTGCACATCACAAACCATACCTACAGGAGACACTCTGTTGTTAGGATCATCCCTGTTTCTTCTGGAGGATGAGATTTACACGCAACAGGTACAAAATGTTATTAGAATCATTTGTCACAGAGTGTTGCCAGTAAACTGGTGAGCAAGATGTGTGTTTTCTGTCATTTTACTACTTAAGATGCACATACTAAAACACCAGTTTTAAGGCCTTTAGCAAAATTCGATCAGTCCTGTCTCGGTGAAAAAATAAGAAAAAACCCCTCCCTTTTCAACACTGCATATCTGTCCAACCTGTATAGAAACAAGATAACACCACTGAAAAATCATTTAACTTTAGCCTTGGCAGTTCTGTAATGAATGATATCAAGACCTGCAGACATTGCCAGACTTTTGGCTGTAAAAGTGATGATTTAATACGAAGGAACCAGTAAAACTTCTGAACCTCATCTTAAGGACACATGCCCGCAAATCAGTGTAACAGTATCAGCATTACGCTTCTTCTAAATACTGAAATTTAATTACTGATAAAAACATGGCACCAGACACTAAGCTAGAAAGGTTTTGCTAGAAAGATGGAGGGAGCAAATAATTATTTCTCTGAATCTGAGATTTTTTCTGATGACCATTCACTGATTTTTATTATTGCCCCATTCTGTTTTACAGAATTTCCTCGTATTAGCAAAGCATTTCTTCAGATGCACTTTGAATGCATTAAGTTGAAAAATATTTCCATATACAAAATGAAGCATTTCTGCTAAACCAAAGTCCCAGTAATGGCCACCAAGACTGGCCTATAGAGACTTTCTTAACCCCAGTGAGCTCAGGTTTCTGAAGTAGTTCATGTTATACTAACATAAACCATATACTTTCTTTGCCACAACTTTTTGAAGAGCATGGGGTGAAGAAACTTTCTCATCATCATTACTCAGTAGTGACCTCAGCAGGCTCTACTTGTTTAATTGTTAAATGAAATAAGGATAATAATGGAATCAAAAGACACCTCTGTGATAATATTTAACTGTGAGAACTTGCTGTCTTGTGCACATATTAGCTATTTTCATAAAATCCTATTAAATATCAAGAGTTCCACAACTAAGCTAATATTACCCATTGAACTTTTCTAACTCAAACAGTGTGGCAGTAGAAACCTGCCAAGAAAGAGGCTATGTTTAAACCCCTAACCAGTGACAAAATGACCATTATTTAAATAAGCCAAATACAAGATTATTACTAATATACTAAATATTTTTATTCCAAACATGAAAAACTTTAATTAGCAATTATCTTACTTAAATGTTGTTTTTCTGACATCTCTGCTCGGAATATGTTTTTTCATTATTATAAGTATCTCTATAATTCCACTGATAACTTTTTTTAATTGCCTGACTTGATTGTTCGGGTCACAGTCTTGCACATACTTGTTTATTATACTTGTTTATAATTAAATATACATGTTTAAGCAGTCCCATTACAGTCAGAATCTAATTCATAATTAATCCAAAGGAAAGTTTAGCTATAAATAATGCATTATTGTATACAACATCTGTAAAGTGCAGGTGTGTCATATGCACATAACAAGAGCAGACAGTACAAGTGGGGGAATATGAACGGATGTGCACTAAAGACAACAAAAACATAGGTAGGCAAATATAGGCTAAATTGGCAGATTTGTTTACTGGAAAGCATTTGTTAACATTGTGTACTGTGTATGTTAAATTAATTGTTTATAATTTTGGAAAGTTCTTTGTACTAGCAGTAAGTATGAGGATTTTTTTTTTTATCAAGTAGACCAACCATTTCAGCCTATTAATTGCAGCCTAAGGAATGTTTATTCCCTATCCTACCTATCATGCCAATTAGTTTGGCTACCAGCCTACTAAATTTGATGGTTGAGCATTAACAAGAGCTTAACAGTAAATCAACCCTTCCCCTCCAGACTATTGAATCCAGAAGGAGTGTTTTTCCAAATCAAGATCATTCAAAAGTTCTTCTCTAAACTGTCTGTTACTGAGACTGTCTTGCTGTGGGGTTAGTTGATTGCATTGTAGCTTTAAATCACACTGCTTTGAAAAATGAGT
Source organism: Athene noctua (assembly GCF_965140245.1). Classification (NCBI taxonomy): domain Eukaryota; kingdom Metazoa; phylum Chordata; class Aves; order Strigiformes; family Strigidae; genus Athene; species Athene noctua. Next base: position 142,210,736 of record NC_134038.1, on the reverse strand, counting down.
CTCTTTATTTATATGTTTTTTAAAAGGTCAAGATATTTCAAAACCAAACAACAGTATTCCCTGCTTTTTAGAATAGTGAACTAGACACTTTAAAGGAAAGCTAAAGAGCAGACATGAAGGACTGTCTGGAAATCAGGCTCCCTTAAGGCCTTAGTTTGCAAACTAGAAATTAAGTCCCTTTTGAAAGTCTTGACCTAGGCACTAATTTTGAGTAATTCTGTTGGGGATCCTGAAGTTCTCTTAACTGGAAATGAGAGTTTATTGTATTCTAATAGCATGTTGTTTGTTTGCCACTCTCAAAAAGGCTGAAAATCACAACTTTTTTGTTTGATTTTAGTATCACCATTTGGAAAAACTTATTTTGTAACAATAATATTTGAGGTTATATTGGGTAAGGTTTCTATGGAGCAAAATTTGTGTTTTCTTCTACTAGGAAAGACAGACACAGTGGATAAGACTTGCATCATGCACATTTCAGCTGAGGCACATATGTTTTACCAGAAAGACTGCAACAACAAACCTGTTCTTGAAGTGTTTCTGATGCATCATTAAAAAGAGCATACAAACAGTGTTTGCCATCTCCTAGCGCTGTGCTCTGCCCTCTAAGGAAAAGCTACAGGGTTACAAAATGGGCTGAGAGCCAGAATTCTGCAAAGGATTGGATTTCATTTTGTCCCTCCTTATATTTGTTAGTCACTGTTGGATATATACAGAGGCATTTGACTTCTGGAACATAAGGCATTTCATAAGTCATCTATTTTTGTAATTTGAGGCATCTGACTCTATTATTACAGGAGCATGCAAATAAAATAGCCCACAATGAGCTTTTATAACTTCTTCAAGCCTAAACTTTTCTTTTGCAAACTAACTGAAGTTAGTTAATACTGATCAAAATCTTTCGTTAAATTCTCACGTAGAAAAAAGCTTAACGTTTTTAGTTTGTAATTTCAGGGTGATATGCTTTGTGAATTCTCTTCATAGCAGAATATTAAACACTTTCACTGCTTTGAGGAAAATTGCATCTCTGCTGTTATAGGAGAGTAAGTAAATAAAATAGGTTGATTTCTGTCAGACGAGTTCCTTCTAAAATTGTCTTCATATTATCATGTTCATGAGGGTAAACACTGGGTCTACACATGCTTAGTAGGAATTGCAGCGTGTTACATCTTCACTTTGAAGACATAATAGGAAAGTTAACACATACACACTTCTGCTGATAACCAGTTAACTATATGCTGGTGTCAGTTTCTTTTGTTAGAAAGTTTACAACACACAGTACCACAGAAAGATGAAAAGATATATATAAAAGAGGAATTAAGTTTTTTTAATGAATGGCAGTAAAATCCACATTATTCACTTTTGCCTAGTAACTTCTTCTGAATTACAAGAAAGCATGTAGTATTCTTAGTATATGCCCACAAAAGAGATGGAGGGAGAACAGGAGTTGATTAAACTTGTCATACCCCAAGACACAAATGCATTTCCTTTTAGTCATTTGAGAAGGATCACACAGCACAAATTATTTGAAACAGTTTTTTAAAAGGTTACTAATACATGGTGGAACACAGTTTTTCATGCTGTTTGACGTGGAGAGTGGTAGACTGCATCACAACAGCCAGTGAGATTGTATCGTGTATTAAAGCTTGTAATACAGTTCCTTAATCCCATTAATTTCTTTCGTATTACTCACATATGTAAAATTAACATCAGCTTTTGTCCCATAGGGGTGGTAGTCTTGGGTATGTTGCACTAACTAGCACAGGTCTTAATAGAAGTAAATTCTACCATTTAATTTGTTAACCAATCTTTCAACTTCCGAAGCGTAAGTCAACAGTCATATTTCTTTTCTTTATTTTTAGCTCTAAAAATGCTAATAAGTTACAGTATTTATAGAGCCTTTCACATGCATATTCAAAACTTCTTTACTGGAAATAGCTTTATGGTTGAAACATCTGGTCAGAAGACCTTAACTAAGCATCTATTGTATCATTACCAGAAACTGATAGAAGTGCAGCAGGCAGAAAATCCTCTTCTTAATTTCTCTGAAACATTTAGATTTTGTATAAACCATCCATGAAAATCAGGGTCCTGACTGTTAATGTAACTTATCCTATATTCCCTGGATTTTCAGATAAATGTATATACACAGATCTCACTGTTAATACATGTCAACTTCATTTTCTGAGTAAGCAGCAGCTGAAGTAAGGGGAAAGCACCACTTTTATTCTGTCAAAAAAACAGAAGGGAAATTCCCCACTTCTGTTCTTTGCCTATGGCAACGTACTCGTGGAAGAAGAGTCACCAGGAGAGGAAATCTCTGGTGGGACAATGGTAAGACTAAGCAGTACTTGAAGAATTTCCAGTTCTCTCACCTTTTTGCCTGAATGTATCAGGAGCCTGGGGAAACAAAGCTGTTCCAGCTGGCACTCCTCTAACTCCTTTCTGTACAGAAAAAATCCTTCCATCCTTTATTCTCCCCTCCTTTCTGCTAGGAATCTATATGTTTCACTTTTCTTGAACTCACTGTACAAATTGCTTCCTCCTCCTCCATCTAAGATAAGAACCTACAACCAAGTTCAATCCTCTGAGCATTTCTAAGTCCCTGCCCAAGGACAGAAGGAACCCCAGAAAAACTAGGAAAATACTATATAGGGGAAAAGGATGAATGAAGAAAATGAAAAGGCACTGCAGAGAAGGACAAAAGGACATAATGGTAAAAACTATTAACATTTATTCAAAACAGGTTTACAGATTACTGTCATTATATTCCATAGCACTAATATAGCGCCAGGGAAAAAGAGAAGAATAAACTGTGAGGTAAAGGGTGAGTCAAAATTGGGGAGGGAGATAAAACCAAGGAATTGGTAAATGGAAAGCTATGATAGGAGAAAGGAAATAAGAACTGTTAGCACTAGAACTGGAAAACAGAGTTGAAGACAGAAGAGGACAGAAGGAAGTAAAAAAAAGTTGATCAGATAGAAGAAAAATGTATTATTGCAAAGAATGTCTTGAGATAAAATATTACAATAGAACACAAAGAACTTACTTAGCTGTCCAGGGTTATGACTGTACCTGGGAAGAAGAAAACTAGATGGATCTCATGAGATGGTTATGAATGCAAGAGCTCCTTACGTTCAGATACAATGAGGAAGTAACAAACACAGACTGAAGAAGGGATTTTCTCTTTCAGACTACATTGCTAGCATTGTTATGTTCCATATACATTTTGTCCAGCAGAAGCAACTGAGGCCTAAATGCATGCCCCTTGATTATTTGGTATGAGTCATTTCAGTACTTAATAAAGTCACTATCTGGGGCAAGAGGATGTTCGGGTTTTGCTCCATTTAGAATTCCTTTCTTTTTCCTTGAAGTTCCCAAGTTCTTCCTAAGCAAGAAACAAAACATGAATTTGCATATCTGTGAGGAATAAGATCAGATTACTGATTTTAATCTTTTTTAAACTAATGATATTTTTATCTGCATTACAGAGAAGACTAAAGGCCCCAGTCAAGATCAAGGCTGACTGCTGATGGCACTGTATAAATATATGGCATCATCCAGTTCAGAGCTGGCACCTAGCCCTCACGCTTGTAACGTAAACAGTGTGATCTGGCATCTGCTCACAGAAGACCACATAGACATTCTCTGGGTAATTTAGGAAATGTCTAACAGTTGAAAAAGGATCCAGGACCTCCAGAAGTCCTGAACCCCTTTCTAAGTACTTGATCATCTTTCTTCTCTGGAAAAACATCTTCTGGTGCGCATGTGTGTAGCTAGAAGGAATTTAGGACAAAGAGCAGTGAAGAACTGAAGCACTGTGTGTGCCCAAAGGATCCGTCAGTGTCCATCAGTGGGCTTCACTGATTTCTGCCAGTCTGCATCTTTACATTTTAATTTGTTTTCATTTTAAGGCACCTCATACAATTTAATCTTATTTGAAGTCTTAAGTAAGAGGCACTATAATAATACCAGCCATTTTACATAAATGATTCTGTACAGGTGCAAAGGGTGATGGTGTCAATGAAAGGAAAATTATCTTAATTATTCTTCATTAAGTGCAGCATTTTAACATAAGATAGGCAATGAAATTCAGGGACTGATTTACTTAACTTCATATCTTTTAAAGCCCTACAAAGGCTCCCTGGGCATTTAGAAATGCAGGTGTGTTTATCCCAACTTCTCAGAACTAAGTTCAGCTCTTTTTCTGACCAATTATCTCAGAACTTTCTATTCTGCTGATTTCAGTCATTATTTCTGACTGAGGAGGTACCACTTAAAACATTAAAATATTGTTCAGTTGGAAAAAAACAGTTTCTTTGGCCTTTTTTTTTTTTTTTTGGCTCTCATCTAGCTTGTTGAATTATTAATAATGCTTTGTTTATCAGCATGGTTTCTGGATGATGAGTATGCACGCACACACACATGTTCATGACTATTTTCTTTGTTTCCACATTCTGTGGTGACTATCCTTTGTTTTTCCCAAAAAAATACAAAGCTGTGCTCTGGGAAAAATAGATGAAGTTACATGAAGCAAATGAAATAGATGTTTCCAGCAAGACAAACTATGTGAAGGGACCAAATAAAGCTAAATATACAGCACTGTTCTCCAGAACCAAGCATGGGAAACACCTCACAAATACTGGTTGTAAATGTAAACATGAGTTGCCCAAGGAAAAGAGAAAAATTGGCTGGAAAAACAGCAGGTTCCATAAATGGGTACCTTATTTGAATTGCTGGGGTTTAGAATCACTAGATTTTAATATATGAATGACTTAGAAATCCAGTGGGAATCCAAAATAAATTCAGGGAAAAAAAATCTTTACTCTAGGGCATTAAGATTGTTTCATTATATGTGAACTAGTTTTTCTGAAATTGTCTAGTATATTTTTAAATTTTAATGGGAGTAATGTAAGATATACAAACTGCATAGTAATTCTTCCTTTTCCTTGTAGTTAAAGACTGACCTTTCAGTTCACTATCACAATTTTCTCTGAAATACCTGCAGGCAAAGCAAAGCTTCCATCTTGGTTGTACACTTTAATACAACAGTTTGAACATCACAAATCCACCAAGTATTACAACATACTATGCTACATACAGAGCTGCTTTTCTTTCAATGCAGACTATAGCTATAGCCTCCCTTCTGCTCTACCTTGGCCTAAAAGAGTAGTGCTAGCTAAGTTGATATGGATTCCCTGGTTGTCAGACTGGCAAAAAGTCAGTGTAATACAAACAGGAGGACAGTTATTGCCAGAGAAGCAAAAAGTGCTTGGCAGCAGCTTGATATTACATATTTTACATCTTGTGAGCTATGACTTAATTAAAACTTACAGAAATTATCTGAATATCCATATTTTGTTCTGTAGCCTAAGGCTCTCAGGATATTATCATGCTTTCAAGTAAAAAGAATTATATACAGGATTTTTTTTTCTTGTAAAAAGACAGTAGTTGAGAAATTCAGCACATAAATTAAAGACTGTCTATCTAGATACATGAGCATGAAATGATGTTGGCTACACCAACCAAGAGTATGACCTGCCAGACCACAGCTACATTAGCTACCCTGAAGGGTGACATTCTTGGGCTCACATTATGTTCACTTTGATCAAGATAGAGACACGATCACTTGTATTTACATTTTTCCACTTTTTTAATGGGGCCAAGAGCAATCAGCTACACTGAATCTTTGTGAACTGAAGTTCATATAGTTTGGACCCTTTAGAGAGCTAAGGATCAGGAGGGAAGGACTGTACTCCATCCTTCAGGCAAGCCAATTTTGAAGCTATATTCATTTTTATATGAGCCCACTCCATCGCTGGGACTCCAGAAGTAATAGTGCACAGAATAGTCCCACACTGCAAAACAAGTGCCAAAGAACCCTGTAACTCTGAGTCACTAACAAAATAATCATGATCTCAGTCAAAGTCCCTCTGCTTTCCAGGGCTATTCCATGTTCTGAAAACCTAATGTTGTTTCCCTTCCATTCCCTAGTATTGCCGTCTTTATATAGTAATAGTCTTCCCTGCCAATCATTAATGATAAACTACATTCCTTAAATAAATGAACAACTATGTTATAATGTGATACTCTCCTTTTTTATTTTGCTTCATCTTTCCAGGACTCTGCAGACTACAGCCATTTGCAACAGGTCTTCTTAGGGCCTTGTCTTACAAAAGACAAAATGTTCTGGCCATAATCCAGGAAAGCACTTAGATACATGTTGACATTTAAGTAGATGAGTGGCCTTAGTGAGGTCAATTGGACTACTTACTTGTGTAAAGCTAAACCTGCCCTTAAATATTTTGTTCAATGGACACAGACTATTCAGCACTTTGTATGATCGAACCTTTCCTCAGATCATACACAATTATTATCATTGCACAAATGCTTTATGCAAGAATAATTGCCTTCCAAATTATTTAAAATATGCATATTTATATTCAGTGAACAATTACTGTATCAAATTTCAATCTAGCCCCATGGAAAAGGTACGTGATTACTTCCAGTAAGTATAAGGTATTTCTAATTTCTGTAGTGTTGTGGGGCGTTGAGATTGAAAGGATAGGATGTACTAGGGTCTGAGTGTGACCTCAAACCTGCCCCATGGAGCATGACTAAGTCTCTGTCACCCCTAGTTTGCTCTCTGGCAAACATTTACAGCGATGATAGTTCCTGCATCTTTGTGAGGGAGCTTTTTTTAAAACACGGCAAATGACCAGGTCCCAAACTTGCTAGCATTTTTGATGGAAAAAGAACATCAGGATACCTCAGCATTATGTTGCCTGTCTAATCATGCAGCGTGGTAGCTGAATGTTGGTTCTTTGCCCTATAATCCAGCAAGTTGATTATTCAGTGTGAGACATAGCTCAGACTTCCTCTACAATAACTGAATGGCTGTCTGCCCTCACTACTGATATATTTTTCCTGTGTAGCATAATTAACAGAAATTCACAAAGAATGAGGTTTTGTGGTCACTTACCAGTTCTTTCTCTGAGGTACCAAGCACAGAAGGGAAAGAGAATACAACTTTTATGAGGCCTGATAGGAAAGTCCAGCCCTGTCTGGCCCTTACAGACCTTTCCGATACTGCTTCTTTCTGCTGGGACACATGGGGTGCAAGACTTTAAGAGCTTAGCAAACCACTCTACTAGGAGAAATTTATTTGTTAACAAGTGACACAATCATGGAGTCAGAACAGCAGTGCTTGTCTTTCAGCTTCCTTCAGACTTTCATAAAATAACTTAGATTAATGATTTTAGCAAAAATTCCAAGGCTTTCTATTAGAGCAAAAGTCCTTCTTGGTCCTGTTATGTATACATTACCTATATAAGTAAACAGGAAATAGCCATCCATGAGATCATAACTAAGAATTTTCCAGTGTTTGTGTACTTATATTTTTTATGATACTCAAGTTGTTCTGGAAGAAGAAAAGTGAAAAGCTAACACACTGCTTTGAAGGATATCATCTTCGTGCATTCTTCATCCTGCACATGAACTCTGTGCCATCAGCTGAATGTCACAGAAGGTTATTACAGAGGAGTTGATCTCTGACCTTAGTTTTTCCAGTATGCAATAATCAGTGATCAACATCTGAAGATGCGTCATTCCTTCATTGTATACCGATGTTTGGCCTGAAGTAAAACATTACTCCACATGTAAAACCAACAAGGTTTACAAAGCTTCTGAGTTTAACTAGCTGCCAGAAAAAAGAAAAGTTGCATTCAGTTCCATTCAAATTAACATGTTGTAGTTCAAAGACTATCGCAAATCACACTTGGGCTACACAACCCTTTTAACTTCTCAAAACAGTGTTGTAAATCTTGCAGCAATAAACTGCCTCACAGGCGATCAGCACTTCCTGCTCGCTCTACAGTAAGAATGACCACGCAAAAAAAGACCGTCTGCCTCTGACACTGGTCAGAACCAGGAAGTCGGGGAGGTGTCAGAGAACAACACGTTAACCCAGCCTGTTAAAATCCTCACGAGCACTTTGTCTGACTTGGCCAAAGGTTAAACTGGTTCCTAACTAATCTCTTGTGCCTTAATTTTGTGCTGACTTTCTGTTGCATGTGCAACAGGAAGCTATGGCCAGAATCAATTCCAGCTAAAATATTTTCTGTTTTTCTTTTGTGTTTGTTTGACTCAGCAAATCTATGGTTTGTTAGTTGTTTTACTACAATACCTAACACTTCGGTAATCCAGGAACTGTCAGAGCATTTTGGCTTTGAAAATACGTTTGTGATCATCCAGAGCGGTTAAGAATATCGGTTCAAAACACTTCTGCGTATTTGTTTTGTTACAACATTATCAATGCACTATTCTAAGGAGAACACACCTTCCAAAAGTATTCAAGAATGTATAGTAAGAAAAGGGAATAATCCTTTTTTTCCAAAGCATGCAAATTTTAAACATGGCTTGAAAAAATAAGCCTAGTCATTAAATTCTAACACAAGAAAATAACCTGCTGGGTTTTTTAATGGGAAAAAAACCCTCACAAAACCCTATGAGAACCTTGACCCAAACTCCTCTTCAAACCTACCTGGAACAAACACCAGTTTTATAAGTCTTCTGCTCAAGTGTGTGCAGTTAAGCTTTCTCTTTCTCTATCAGCGTTTCCAAAGTGCCTCCCTCTCACTGGTTACCAGGCAACAGAACAATATTGCTCTGCATGCACATCCAGCAATAACTGACATTATACTGTATTTTGCAGAGTTTCTCAAAGAAAATAAAGATGTCCTGGAATACTGTCTTGTGTGATAAATAGTTACTGCCCAGAAGACATTTAAATGCTTAAAATGCTGATTTCTTTCTTCATAGAAATGTAGAGATTGGAAAAAAATAAAAAACCAACACCAACAACCAACCAAAAAAACCCACAACCTTCTCTAATCGAGAAACTCCCATCCAAAGTGAATTTATAACGCTAAAATAGACCACACTGCAGAAGAAAGCTGCTTCAGTTGTTATTTCAGACAATTAACAGCCTTCTAGGTTCTACAGGCACTTACATAAACCCTTTTCTTACAATCAAGGCAAAACTAATGAAGCAGCTACAGACATCAAGTTAAAGTACTTTTTAGTGTCCTAAAGACTAAAATGCTGTCTGTATGACAAAGCTCTTTTTCTTTCTGTTTTGTTTGCTGGTTTGATGTCAGTAAAAGTCGTGAAAGTTCAGCAGTTTGCCCAAAAATCTTTGATGGGCTTTGATGGGCCCAGATCCAATCTAACCACACACTTTCTCTTAATCCAAACCATCCCTGAGAAGGAGGGATGGTTTGCAGCCCTGCATCTGGAATCAAATTGCATTCAAGAAAGGTCTGATTCTAGATCTTGACCAAAGTAACTCTAGTCCTTTTATGTAGTTGTGATTCAGTTTCAGATTTCACATTGTAGGTCAAATTTTCCTTTATGTAACACTAAGATAAGAAATTGAAGGCTTTTGCAGTTTTTTCACTCCCCAAACAAAGGAGAGATCTTTAATTATAAACAAATATCCCATGTAATCCCACCAAAATATGCAATGTACTGAATTCTTAATCCCAAACTGTTAAATACTAAAAAGGTATGCAGCCCTCACAGGTGTGTTACACAAATTTATCTTAAAACAATGTCAAGAGTGAAATCTCAGAATACTCAACAGCCTGCTTTTGATTCTGCAGTTGTCAAATTGCATCATTTTATAAGACATTTTTTATTTAAACTTAGAAGGGTAGATTTCATTTTTGTTACACTTCTTTTTGGTTTGCTTTACTTTGGATGTAAAACTGTAAGTGATTAATGTTGTCAGACTAGATAAAAATCTGTTCCCAAAATTATTTGAATCATGACCTTCAGGACAGACAGTGCATCAGTATATATACGACACCTGAAAATATAGTTCCATTCCCTACTGCTGTTGATGTAAAAGCAGTATACAACTACTTGCTAGATAACAGCAGAAAGATTTGTGGTTTGCTTTCTTGGATCTGGGAAAGCGCAGTACAGCATAATGATGCATTCTCAGCTTGTCTAGATAACATAAATAGCATTGCTCAATGCATACATTTGACACTTTATTTACTCCAAAAGTCAGCATAGATGAGCATTGAGTCAGTACAATAAACACCTCAGTTCTGTTTCTAGCTCTCACAGGAAGGACCAAACGCAAACACCTTATTCACAGAATGGCTGTAACGTTAGCTGGCTATTGCCTGTAGTGGGAATATTACGCCTTGGTCAAAAGAAAGACGCCAGTCTGCACTGAAATATAAATAGCAATCACAAGAACTAACACCTCAAGGCATGACCTGGCTTGCAGTTTACTGCCATTTCTTGTATGCCAGTCCTTCCCCATGTACAGCTTCTTTTAACTGAACAAAAAATATCAGCTTATTTTGCAATTCATAAAATCCAGTACACTCAAGAGTGCTTACTGAACCTTATATAAAATCCCCAAGCGGTAGGCAACACCATATTTTCTCTGCAGAAGAAAGCAAACAATTAAATCAGATTGGATGAGAGTGAGTGAAAAGACAATGTGTGTACAGAAACCAGCTAGATCCCGTATGTGTTCATTCTAACAGTTGACTTTATTCACAGAATTAGAATTTTTTTGAGAAAAAAGAAATTTCAGGCAGCAGAGGGGAGATGGTGGCATCTGGACTCCCCTGAAGCAAACTTCACTTTTTACCTTATCAGAGTTATAATATTTGAGTGGTCCTGCTAAATAATAGGGGAGCAAAAAACCACTATTAGTATTAATTTTTTTTACATTGCCAATGATTAAAACAATATTTGCATATTGAGTCCTGTTCCACATATACAGGCACACAACTTGCAATACAATTATTTTAAGCTAAGCTAGATGAAAAAATAGATTGTGCTATCTCCTAAAAAACAATCAATAGCCACTGTAAGGATCAATAGTCTAAAAAACTATTGACTGCTTGTGTCACAACCTGTACTTTCCATTCCATACTAAATACGCTTGTAGATCAATATTTGCCAGATGTCCATTTGGAAACAAAACATTCTGGCTGTGGTCTCTGTCCTTAACCTTGCAAAAAATATTGGTCTTTACATTTCATTTAAACATTCCCTGGTGTGCTATAGTATTCCACTAACAGCATCTCCCAGAAGCCTTGTTACTTTCTTTTCTAAACATAGTGAGGGAGGTACTTTCCATGGCTTTCATTAGCCTGCTCCACACTGTAAGAAACAGACTTCATCATTCCGATGGTAGAGATGTGCTTATTCAGACAAAAAGGGGATTGAGAGAAGAGCGTCTGATCTAGTCATGAGGGGCAGTTCCATATCTTAGAAGATAGTCAACTATCAAGACTCATGCCCTGGTCAAGCAAGCATGCTTCTCTTGCACACCTTCCTTATTAATGGATCTCCTGAAAAGAATCACCTCTTTTTAAAAAACAAAAGGCTGAATAATACAAAAGCTCCTCAGCTGTAAAAAATCCCACTGCTACTCCCTCAGATTTGAGGTGCTGAATTTTTTCATTGTGGGAAAGTCCCCATTTCTCAGTTGTAGGTGACACAGGCATAGGCACTTGCACACCCGGAGCCAGGGAGCTGTAGCACTGACCAAGGCTCCACCACGGTGGCAGAGGGACAGCGGCAGTAACAAGAACAGGATTTGTCTTCTCCGAGTCTTGCAGTGAGAACTGAGTAAGTGCTGTAGCGCTTTGCATCTGAAGGAGGAGCTGGATCTTGTGTTGTCAGAGAGGGAGAGAAGGTTTAAATAGGTAATTTTTAGAGACTGTCAAAACTGAAAAGTGTAAACATTGTTAACATTTCTTTAAAATTCTGGCGGGGAATGAAAGTCGCCTGGATGTGTGCCATCCTACAGTGCAAGAACGTTTAGCAAACCATATGCTGCCCTAGAAGACAGGTCCTAGCCAGATCCTCCCTGACAGGTTTGAGAGCAGCAGCAAGCAGGCCTTGGGGTGCTGCTGCCATTGCCCCATCCAGCACCACTGCGCTTCCTGTTTCTGCAATAGGCTTCGCTAGATATGCTGCCCCACCAGGTCCTAGAGATAGTGGGCAGCGCTAGTTTTGACATGGGCAAGTATGGATGCATCTCTTTTCAACTGTAAACAGTTCCTCTTTCCATTTATACTCATTTAGTAGGGATTCAAGTATCCTTCTGATTTCCCTCACGTTATTAAATAGAGTCTAAATTTCAGTTGCATTTGATTTTGCGCAATACTGTTCTATAAAGAATAGTTCTTAATGTAATTCTGCAGTAACTTTACGGGCATCTTTAGTTCTACATCAGTGTGAAATGGGTGTAAGTGATTTCAGAGTCAGACATTAGGATTTTTCACAAGTTTTCTGTAGCTTAGAGAAAACACTGATTTAATAACTGCAGTGTAGATGTTTTTAACATGCTGTCAATGACTGCTATGCAACATGACTCCAAAAATTTAAAAGTCAGTTGCTTACATTTTACTCTCATCTGAGCAGTACTGGTGAATTTATCAGTAACTGAAGCAGAATTTGGCCCAGTGATGCAAGATGCCATTAGCATTTCAAAACAGGCAACATTTTGCAACAATGACAAATATGCTATAACTCACATAAATTACATATACTTGCACAGACTTCTGTTTGGTCACACAAAAGACACGTTTTTTTCCCTAAATTCCAAATGGCTAAAACTGGATCCCTTATCCTCAGTCAGAGGTTCCGGCATGCCTACCATCTCAACATTAATTTATTGTACACTTCTCAACCCTGTATCTTCTAAGTCCCATAAATCATTCTGGCCCTTTCAGCCTGACATTAATTACAGTGCCTCACAATTCACACTGACACACTTTATCTTGGACTCAAACTGTCTCTTACAGTGATAGCTCCAACCATACATACCAGTCCTTCTGCAGTTCATACTGGTCTCCCCCAGCTTTAGTGCCTGTAGCCTGTAATATAACTATTAGCTTCATCATCCCATCTTGTCCACTGTCTATCTCTGCTCCTTTGCAAAGGTTGTCTACTCCTTTTTCAGGTTCAGGGAGGAAACTTTAGGTACAGTTCATTCCTGCCCATAGACTGTGAACACCAGGGAGAAGGAAAAACAGGGTGTTTTCCCAGAGGCTGAGGCACAGGGAAAGCTTTAAAACATTTTTAAGAGAGCTTTTCTTGTAGATTAATGTCTTTTCTTAGAGGACTAATAGAGAAGTTGGTTTGAGCACTGCAGTCACACCAATAGGTTGGCATTTTTCAGCTACTCGTTATAATAGTGTGGCCATCAGGACTAGGGAAGAGATTGTCCCCCTGCACTCAGCACTGGTGAGGCTGCAGCTTGAACACCCATGTTCCGTTTTGGGCCCCTCACTACAAAAAGGATATTGAATTACTTGAGCACGTCCAAAGAAGAGCAATGAAGCTGGTGAAGGGTCTGGAGCACATGTCCTATGAGGAGCAGCTGAGGGAACTGGGCTTGTTTAGCCTGGAGAAAAAGAGGCTGAGGTGAGACCTCATTGTCCTCTACAGCTACCTGCAAGGAGGTTGTAGGGATGTGAGTGTTGGTCTCTTCTCCCAGGTAACAAGTGATAGGACAAGAGGAACTGGCCTCAAATTGCACCAGGGGAAGTTTATACTGGATATTGGGAAAAATTTCATTATTTTATTGGGAAAAATCTTCACCTGGTTGAGTCACCATCCCTGGAGGTATTTAAAAGCCACGCAGATGTGGCACTGAGGGACATAGTTTAGTGGTTGACTTGACAGGGAACGGTTAGACTTGATGATCTTAAAGGTCTTTTCCAGCCTAAACAATTCTGTGATTCTGTGATAATCTAGATTTCTACTATATTGGGGAAAATGCAAAGATCCCAAAAGGAACTAATTTAGACATACTGGGCAGGCCTGCCTAGCTGGGCAAAAGAGCAACAGCACAGTCGACTCCTGTGGGAATTTTCCTGCCCAACGGCTGTGCAGCATCTGTATTTTGGTGGCTTCATGGAACGCTTCTGGGAGAACACAGCTGCCAGCTGGAGGCTGGCAGAGCCTGCGGGGATGATCGCTACCAGCAGACACCCTGGGGGCCTCCCTGCCTTCCCCAAAGGCTTCTTCCCAGCAGTGGGCTGCTGGTGCTGAGCAGAGAAGCCACAGCCCTGGGGGCAAACAGCAGGGAGACAGAGAGAGGTCTCATGAAGGCTGCAGCAGCAGGAGGGCTGCAGAGCACTGCACTGAGAGAAAGAAAATTATGAGATGCTGGGAGAGGAAAAAAAAACCCACCTCTTTTTGTAGTGTGTTCTTCCTCCCTTCCCCCCCCATGCCATTTTTAGGTTTTTTAGGAAAAAGCAGGCCCCTGCCACCCTCTCACAACCTCCATGCTCAGGATGAGCACACTCCCAGGATCTCAGAGCACTTCTGGAGCTCTGGCTGTGCATTTCAGGCATGGCAATGATAAGGCCATCCCAGCCACAGCCAGACCACCCTAGGGACAACAAGGTCAACCCTGCTGACTCAGGAGATGCTTCCATTCCCTGCAGCTGCAGGGGGAGGTTTAGGCTAGATTATTCTATGTCTTACATTGGTTAGGGAGCCTGGCACCATGCACTGCCACACTAGTGAGGAGCAGGAAAGGAGGCAAAGGAATGGAGCAATATACTCTATATAAGAGCTGTGTTTCCCTAAATGTCACAAATGCTGGCCTTTTTGTGGCAGGACAAGAAGCAGAGAAAGTGGAACAGCAGAGCAGACAAAGAATCCAGGCTTGGGGGTAGCACCAACGTTCAAGGGAAGGCTTATTTCCAATTGAAGAGCAAAATCAAGGCTTAGCAGAAGGCGCTAGGAAGGGTCAGTGCCCATGCGGAAGGGAACCTGCTCAGAATTTGCATTTTCATATTAGAGAAATCTAGTATGATCTCTACAAACATATATGCCAGATCTTTGCCTTATTACATCAGGTTCTTATTCTCCCTCTCAGCTTCACAATCAAAAGCCTAACCTACAGTTTTTATTTTACAGCATTTTAAAAAATAGCCTACTTAGAATCTTTTTTATTTGATTACAGGACCATGAAAATTTCCATATGCATTTTTTGGAATTACTCTGTCAAGAAACTGAGAATCTTAGCTGTCACAGTCAGCTAATGCAGTCACTTCAGACAGCTGTATTTTAAGGAAAAATACCAGCATCCCAATCCAAATAACAACAACTTGGAAAAGCCTGAGTAAACCAGCAAGAACACGATGCAGAATGCTGTAGAAACCATCAACATATTTTACTAATGAGATTAGAATTATCTGGAGTTTTAGTTAAAACATGTAAGTATTTACTGTGTTATGTACCCCAATGACGTTAACATGATGTTGAATTACAGTTACGTGTGGATAAAAGATTTTTCAATGAGCAAAGAAAACCAATAATTTCCTAGTGAACTTTTGAACCTCCATTATTTCAAAATGTACTAACACTGCTGGTAAAGGAAGAGAGGCAAATTTATGACTGACAGTTTGGAAATTCTTGCTTTGTGAGGCATTCTGAGGACAAAACAGTCATGAGAAATGACATCTACCCACTATCTCCCCAAGCAATTTGTGCTCTAAAGCTAAACAGGAAACAATCTCAGCCAGTATTCTAACAGATGCCAAGAACAAATATAATCAGTTAAAGAAAATATGTTAATGCTTTAAGACTCAGTAGATGTAATCAATACATAATCAAGCCAACAAACTCATGGCTGGAGATGTCACCATAAAAGACTGGAAAGAATCAAGCTACCAAAATTCTGCCCTGATGGTAGCTAAGTAATGTCTTGTGCTTCTGTAACTTGATAAAGTTATTTTGTTTGTCTATGATTCAACAAAATTACTATGTCACCAGTAAGTTTGGATTTGAATAAGACTGAGATAGAATTCTTTTTATTTTGGTTGAGATAGAAAACACTGCTGCAACCAGGAAATGATTCTGTAACATGGGAAAAGTCAGGGTGAATCTTCCCCCTGAGTATAGCAAACACTGGGCCAAGCCTTATATATATTAGGGCTTGGAATGCAACTGTGTGTTGGCAACATCACTACACATCCCAGTGCTGAAGAATGCCCCTGGTATCACCTGATACAGTATTACCTAGTAATTTATAAAATAATTAAATATTCAGCATAGTTTTCCCATTTGTAATGACAATAACAAAAGTTTTCAATAGTTAATTGGAAAAGTTACCCCAAATCTATTAATGAAAAGCACTTTTTAAACAGCTAAGTACTAATGTCAGTTTTTCATGCTTGTTACTGTCTTTCTGGTATCCTGTTTCTCATTGCTACCTTCTTCTTATCTTTCATGTTACCTTCTACTGAATATGTTGGTAGGAGTATTTAAAGTAGAGCAACTAAGTAGGACTGTCTAGTCTGGCCACAGGCGTGACAGGTCAGAGAACCTAACACAGCCATCTACACATCAAGCCCATATACTCTGTTTGGGTTATGTCCAACAAAGATGTCTGCTCTTCACTTTTTAGTTTTAGTGTTCTTTCCCTACACTTTTCTTCAGCAGGCTGAAACCATTTATAACACTGGAGCCATAGGAACCGTGTGACTCATTTCCTTGCCTGTGGGCTCCATCAGCTGAGAAATTGTGTTTGATTTCTTTTTTCTTTATTATATAATTTTAAAATATATTAATAAATTGTGGCATAACTTTAAAATTTACCACAGGCCACAAAGAGAAGTGGTGCATTTTACTGCAGTGGAGTCTATCTGCACAGATACTACATCTAAGTAAATACCGTATTGCACAAACTCCACAAACTGGAATTTGACTTAATAGATTGGGAATATTGTTTAAATGGCTAGTTTATTGACTGCCTCTCTAAAACAGATTATGCAGAGAATTCAAATCCTATTTATTCCAGCCCTGAAAAGAGCTTAGGGAGTAATAAACTGTACATTGTATTGTATATTGATATTGTATTTTATATGATTTTTTTAGACAAATTGCTTTTTTCCATGGATTCATACTTAGAGGTCACTGTAAAATTTATCCTTCCCCCTGTCCCTACTGTCCTTATCTGCCTTTTGCACTCCTTCCCTTATTTTTAACTGTTTTTGACTTTTCCTGGCCCCCATACTCTCCCTCCCTCCCTCCCATCTCTGTCTTTTCACACTGTTTTTGTTTTCTTCATTCTTTCTTTTGACATCCAGGATCTTGATGTCTACCACCACCCTATATGAAATCATTCCTTCTGTACTGTCTGTTATTCCCTACCTCCATACAGTATATCATAAATGTCTGCCTGCATCTTTCACTCCCTTCTCACAGGGACTCTCCCTGTCCCTTGTTCCTCAGAACGCTTTCTGTACATGCTGTATACCCTGCAATCTTCTCCTATTATCCCTCCTGCTATTCATTCAAGCTCTTGAAGCCCATCCAGTTTCTGCTCTATACTCTGGCTCTTTTTGCTGCCAGAAAATGATCTAGTTCTCATATCTCTGGGCAAGGAAACAATCTCCATTTCCTATCTCACTTTCTGGATACTGTTTCACCATCAAATGTCTCTGTCCTTTATATTCAACCCTCCTTTCTCCTCAGTCCTAGCAAATCTTAAATTTCTGCCTTGCTTTCTGCCATTTAGAGGTACAAGTATCACAGTATCATTTATCCTTAATGCGTATCTGCCTCTTTTATGTATAACTAATCCAATATCAAAACCAATTTAACCCAAACTCCTCCTGGAGTACAGATTTACTGAGAGACAGTTCTTTCTAGCCAAGTTATTTACAGGTCAAGTTTCACCGTAGAATAAGGAATGACATTTCCCCCTGGAAATCACTAACTCTCAAAAGTTAGTGAATCCCATTCAATAGAGTTTGGTGTTTTGCAGTGTTTTGCTTTTAAACCAACAATAGTGATTTTCATTAGTATGTTGGCCAGGTTAAAATCTTCAAAGAACTACTGGTCATTTTCTCTGGATATCTTGGGCTTTTCCCCATTTCCTCATTCATCTGCCAATGCTTGTTCCTTGTTGTAAGTATCAAAGATCTTTTAGTCCCTTATTTTGGTCTTTTTGGTCAGTTCTACTTAGAGCCTTGTACATAATTTTGTCCCAGGTCTCTAAAACCAAGGTCAAGCTTTTCTTTTCTCCTCCTAGGAATGCTCATTTTACAGGTTACATACTTAACCTTTGGCTCAGAGGGTTAATTCTCAGCTAGCTTTTTTTCTGAGATGACAGAAGTCATATGTGGCCTAGCTGTATGATGCTTCTTTGGAGGAATTAATTACAGCAGCATTTGCTTCAATTCTCCAATAAAGTAGCTGTATTCCTAGATATAGTATAACCTTTGATATTCAAGGGGAAAAAAGAGCATTTCACTTGGTCTTACAGTTAACTCCTCTAGTCTAGACTTCAAAGTGAGACTGTATTTATGAGATTTAGTAAGCACAAGTCCTGAGGGCTCTAAGTATGAAAGTCACTGCAAAAGTATCTGAAAAGCAAAAAGTTTGGAATCTTCTCTTCCTCTTGGAACAAAGTTATGTTTCACAATTAATAAGCAGGCTAAAAAAAAAATTAAAAAAAAAAAAAAAACACCAAAAAACCCCCACCCAGTGATTAGAGAATCCAGTCACACCATATCTAGCATACTCAGGTTCAAGACATTATTTCTCAGTGAAGGCAAATTCTGCATTTTCCCCTAACAATTGCTGAAGGGCTCTTATCCAAACTGTCCTCATTGTGGACAGATATTAATCTCAACTTCTTAGAAATGTGTGTCTAACAGTAATCAGAGATGAATCCTCCATTGTTTTTCAGTGCTGCCAATTCCATGGTTAGGAGAGAAACATGAAGATTAAACCTGCCCATCATTTGTACTCGCGATCCCTGCTTCTTCTTGTTGCTCAGGATTATTCCCTTTATCTTAGAGGTAGCTTTTTGTAGGTCACAAAAACCAGAAAGGTCTCCAAATAAATCTAGTCAGAGAATTCCTTTCATTCAGTCCTCTTCCTTTGCTTTGATATACCAACCATGACGAGAGGGAAGTAGTAATGTTGCTAGATGGTCTCTACAGCACGCACACACTTCAAATGAAGTAATCCTCCCTGTGCCAGTTACTCTGTCAGGGGGCCAGCTACTGCCATTATTTTATAGCACAGAGTGATTGTACTGCATTAAAGAGCATGACCGATTATTATCATTACTGTCTATACAGCATGTAGCATGCCACTGCCAGCTTGTAAATTCTAAATGTTAAACAGTAGTTTTGATTATATTTTATTATTGGAAGAACAGTCTGCTCTTCTTGGAAACATTTCCGCCTTCTTTCCCCTCCAAGACACCCATAAATGATTTCAGCCTTTTTGGGATAGGGATTTCAAAGTGCCCATTCAATTAAAAACCATTTTTACTAGCTTGGATAGTACTCTGGTTACAATTTGGGGTTTATAGTTCTATTTTGGGGAATATGGTAATCTGAAACTACAAGGGAAGGAATACCACTGGTTCTTCCAGCAGCTGGAGATGAAGCACATTCCAGGGTTAAATGGCTCATGGTTAATACTTGCAGAAATTTTGTCTATAATGATTCTCAATGCCTGAGAAATGTCTGCGTAAGTGGGAAGATTATGGTTTTGTGGTTGTTTGGAGTTTCTGAAATTCCGCTTGTTCCATTGTGTTGCATCTGGGAGTCTGCTAAAAAAGTTAAAATATAGCTGAAATTTGACATATCAGAATACATGTCTGGTGCAGACTTTGAGGAGCAAAGTTTTTGTGGTTCTGTAAGAAAGAAAAAAAGTAGCTGAATTCTTCTAGACATGACATCCTCAAACACATTGCCATAAACATTCAAGATCAAATGCTTTTCAATTAGCAATATCTTTTAGGATGGACGTACACATATACTTTCTCCTTCTGCACTGAGCACAGGTATATAGCGTGCATTATGCCTGCTCACTTACAGAATCCCAAGAAATTAAAGTCCCTGAAAGAGAGGAAGGAGAACAAATGATGAAAGTGCATATGGACAATGTATCTTGAAGATCACTATTTACAGAGCAGATCTGTACACAGACCGCCATGCTCGCTGTAGACCACAGGCGCAGACAAAAGAATAAAAGATTTACACTTTTTCAAGGTTTAAGGCAAGGCTTGTTTGACATCCCAGGTGTGACATGATGCCTTGTCCCTAGAAATGTAAAGTCTGTGAAAAAATATAAGCAGGTTAATGTTCTGATTCCAGTGAAAATCTGATTTAGCATAGATAGAAACTGAGAAAAAAAAAAAAAACCTGTTTCAGTTATTTTGTAAAAAAGTCTATATCCAGCTTTTAAATTGCTTTTAAAACAAAACAAAACCAAACTTCAATGTCAAGCGCTAGTGCTACAAAAATGAACTAAGCTAAACTCAGGCTGAGGAAGGCAGAAGAGAATAATAATTTTTAAATTCCATCTTGATTTACTACAGAATTACCCTCAAGTCAGTTCAGTCAGTTATAAATAAGCAAGATAACTGAAACCATAATTTATTTTTCTCCACCTTCCAACTGTTTGTTTTGTATGACTTCAGGTAATTTGGGCAAGACTCTGCCAAGCTTTTACATGAAATGCTCCAAGAGAAGAGGGAAAAAAATAGGCAAGGTATGTTTTCTGGGCTTATATATATGTGCTGAGCAGAGGTAGAGAGTGGATGACACTGAAAGGCTCTTCAGAAATGCTCAGTGCCAAAAAGGATGAGATGAGGTAGGTGTGACAAGTAGAACCGTGGCTCTGCTGGCTGCCTGCGTACAAGGTCTGCTGATCCAATTTTAAAGCTGAACATGTATCTTTACCTAGGTCAGCAGAAGGTAGACCAAAACAAGACTCTCCAAAACCTTGTTCAAAAATGAAATGAAAAAATTTCCTCCCTAGTGTACCCAACTGTATTTACCACCGTTTCTATTTTATTGTTTTTGTTGTATTTTTATTGTTTTTACAGTGTATTACATAGTACAATAGGCATTACACAGAGACCCTAACACAAGGTAGCTCTATGTTAGAGATTGTACAAATACATGAGGAAATGTCTTTTGCTTCAAAGAACTTCAATCTACTGTTGCTTATAAATAATAAAGGGGAGGAAGAGAAAAACAGGAATAGAAGTATAACAGTCACACAGCAAGTAAGCAGCATGGTCTGACTTTGATGTTGCTTATGCTGGAATAAATCTGAAGTGGGTGACTTCAGCCAGAAGTCCTACATCAGTCTAAAAGCTACATCAATCAGGAGGGTGGGCCACTAAAGATGCAGCTCAGCAGGGTTAGGCTCTCTCCATTCTCCTTCCCACATAGTTTTCCCCAGCAAGCCTTCCCACAGGTCCGACTGCTGCTGGAGGGGCAGGAAGACACTACCTGGAAGGACACACATGAGGGGAAGCCCAGCAAGGGTTCCCAGGCCTCATGTGCCTTCCTCTTGGGTAACCAGAGCCCGTGACAGCCAGCTGTTTTGCCCACAAGCACCTTCCCTTCAGACAACTGGGGAAAACACAATTTCTTGTAGGTGGCCCCTATAGCCAAGAACTGGATATTGTCTGTGTGACTGACCAGCTGCAGGAAAAAAACTCATCATCCGGACTAGTTTGCTATTTCGCAGGGTGGCACATAGCACCACCCAAGTCACAAAGGAGTCAAACTGTCTTTCAGCTGCTGATGGGCAAAGAAGTTACTTGGTGGACTAACTAAAGGCCTGGATGAGATGCAAGGCACCTCTTCTTGTTTGAGTTTCACTTTTGGGCTTTTTTCCCTTTTAATTAGGTGACAATATAATGGGAGAAATATAGAGTCTATATACAACAACTAGCAGCAAGCACAAACAGCAAGATGAAGCTGGAGTAATGGCACTGTATGAAAAAAAGGGTTTAAATTGATTGATTTTTACCCCCGTGTTGCCCAGTGGTAAAATGAATACATGGCCAAATGAAAGCGAAAAACTTCAGGATAGCTATAACGGGTAATTCTAAAATTTTAACATTCTTCTTGTACTGTCCAATTTCGATGATAGAGAGGAAAAATTAATTCCTCTCTTGTATGCTGCTTAAGTGGGAATCACCAAATTAGGTATATTGTTTCTGTCATTTTATTTTATTGTGCTGTAGCTAGAAGAAGAAATCGATAGACACTAAAAAGGTGCATCTCCAGAGAAAGATAATCAACCTATTATTGACTCACCTATGGTTGTTTTTTTAAGAAGAAAATATCAAGATGATTTTCAGGACTCAGATATCTTGATTGAACACAAAGCCTTGGCAGCGTATAGAAGAGCCATCACATAGTGGCAGCAAGATAACAGGAAACAGCTTTCACTGGGCAGAGGTCACTGCTAGAATATAATGCTTCACAGCTAAGGACTCACTAAGCATTTGAAAGGAATACAGAATTTGCATTATATTTTCACCGCTAAATACTATAAGCAAAACAATATACAAACGGATTTCAGAATATGTATTTGCATATTTACATATCTGATTTCAGTAATATAAATGTTTATCCAAAGTTAGATGCTCAGTCCCTTGAAACTTTTTGCATATGCGTCTTCCTAGCAGGAAACTATTCATCCGTGTCTGCATCCAGAGTGGACAGACCTTTAGACACTCCGAGTAATGCCAGAGCCCACTCACACTGTACAAGTCCCTGTATGATGCGTTCCATACCATGTAACATTCCTTAGTTTTTCTGCAGGGCGATGATTTCATCTGCAGTACATCTGCTCTCTGTCTGCTGGAATAACTCACCTCATTCATTCAGAGCTGCTCTCACATCTCAGTTTAAGAAGGACAAATAGCCCTTTTAAAAACAAATGTCTGGCCAAAACTCTTACAATAATCCCAAATGTTATCCCATAATTTAAAGGAAAGATCTTTACTGAACAAGGTTATTTCCCCTCATATGCCAAGAAGACTTCTTTTGTTACTTTTCCTGCTACTCAACTAGGCTCACATTTTGTATCCACTTGTATTTCAGTTAAAAAATTATTAAAATCTGTAGCATTTGCTTCCTAAATTAAATACTAATTTTCTGCCATCAGTATAACCTAATAGACAAAAAGCTTTAAAAACCTTAGGCCAAACTTGATTTTCTGATGCACTCAAGTTTTAAAACACATTTATTGCTTCGAGTGGAACATGTCTTACTATAGCACTCAAGTTTCTTTTTCTTTACAGATCTGAACAGTAAACTGGTTTACAGAATTAATCCTCAGAATCAGATGAATAAAATTACTGCTTATTGATTTAAGAGATAAGGGTTTTATTTGATTTTGAAAATGTTGCTTAAGATTGCTAATCATGTTTTTATCTCCATATATTAGTATGTTTAAAGTGCAAAACACATGATGGGAATACACATAAAGAACTATGTCATGGACCATCTATACATCTAACCCTTCATTATGCACAGCACCAAAATGCCAAGCCGGTATTTCCAATTGCACTCACAAACAGTACTGGTCAGAATGTGTACATGGCACAGTAACTGCCGTAGCCTGGAGGAAAGCCTATTTAAAACACTACAGAGGGAAGCTGGAAATAGGTACCTGTTCTCAGCCAGTAGACTGAGATGTTGATCTCCTATGAAGATTCATGTATATCCATGGTGGAAGAGGGTGGACACAAGAATGTAACTTTCTACCTGCCAGAGGCTGTAGCCTCAGCATTGTTGCTCTCACTGACTCAACAAACCCCACTTCCTACCCTGCAGAACAGAAATTACCGGGATATTCCCCAAAACAGTTAGTTTAAGCTCTGTTCATTTTATCAAGCTTTCTGATACTCATTAATAAATACATCTTGCCATGAGTAGGATTTTCAAAAGCATTTAAATTACACAGGGATTGTAAGCCTCTAAATCCCACCTTGCCTAGATTTTTCTTTGTACAGCTTCTGTTTAGTTAGGATGCTTAAAGAAAATGAGAGATCTGTTTCTTTCATAGTTTAAGTTCTAGTCCTCCATATGAACGGAATAAAATCTGTTCCCAAGTGGTTTATAGCAAAGGGGTTTACAGGAAAACCCCTTTGGGAGACAGTTATAACTTCTTTTTCCAAACACAGCGATGCTAACAGACAACATTAACATAATTCAGAATTTCACATACTAGTCAATGCATTAGCTGATGGTATTTGAATTACTTTGAAATGCCGCCTGAGCCACAGGTGCTTCAAAGCAGCACCTTGAAGAATCAACACTAGCTCTGCCAGGTGGCAATAAATCCACTCCTGCTGTATTCAGGAGCAGTTATCCCTTGCTGTTAAGGCTGCTATACTATACCTACTGCCCGAGACTTTCTCATACAAAATATTTGAATCAATACTCTTGTCTCCCTCCTTCCTGGTATTTAAATAAGGCACTATTTCTCCACAATCTGCATCCTTCTGATGCAAAAACAATCATGCAACCGTTGGCTATTTCTTGTGGTAGCACTGCTTTTTCAAATATTATTTTCTACAGTAGATATGTGCAGAGTGTCATTTTCACAAGAAATGTCACAAGCCAAGAGCCAAATCACACTAGTGGTTTGATCCATCTACCCGTCTCCTCATCTTTCTGTGAGTTCCCAGCATTTCTGATACCAGTTTCCAATGATATGATCATATTGGGTTTATGAACCAAAAGAATGAATGAATTATAAGTACTGAAAATCTAGGTTTCACTTGTTCTGTTCTCTAACTTGATAATGCTAAATAAGATTCAGAGTTTAACTTCACATATTTTTAATAGCTTGCTTCTTATTTTGATATTCCCACCAACCTGTAAGATTGACAGTCGGGTAACCAATATTTGTACAGCTCAACTGTACTCCTCTGCAAACTACTTAAATTCATACCCACTAAAGTCTAGCTTATGGCAAACCAGAATGTACTTAATTTGTAGACAGAACTTCCTCAAAGATTTATCAGCAATCTAAGCTGTAAATACACTTTATAGATCCAGCAGAAAGCACTGTTATTCATGTAGTACTGGAGGCTCAGAGAACCACCTGCCCACATAAGATGGCAAGCAAAGGACTGGGGAAAAGCTGACCTTGTAGCAAAGAAAGAGGTACTTGCCTTGAACCTGATTTAGTGATAGCATAGAGTATGTGAGAGTTCTGAAGACCACAACAAGGAGGAGAGAATGGAAGTTAGGGTCAGCTGCAAGCGGCAGATAGGATGGAGTCCCTCATCAGATAGATGAAACAAGTTCTGCAGAGTGTACCCAGAAGCTCCTGGGTGTTCAGCCTCCTGGGCTTAGGGTCAGCTTCAAGATAGTAGAGCTGGTGGCCTGGGGAGAAAGAGAAGAGACCTCAGCAAGGGCTGTCTTGCTTCCCGGGAAGCTGCTTTTAAATTGAGGTTCCTGTCTGATGTGTGCTTGCAGCTGTGTCACAGCTACACCTGCACCTGGCCATGGACCCATTTGTCTGACCCCAGTCCTGACCCTGTGAACTGTCTGGCAATGGGAATGCTGGGCCAATCCCAGCTGCCCCCCTGCCTGCCCTGACATTCCTGTGAGGAGACCCCCTCGCTCCTGGTGCCCCAATCCCCAAGGAACAGCCTTCCCTGACAGATGTGAAGAATGACTGATGGATGTGTAATGGAGAAGAGAAAATGGAAAAAAAATCATAGAATCACAGAATGGTTTGGGTTGGAAAGGACCTTAAAGATCACCTAGTTCCAGGCCCCATGCCATGGGTAGGGACACCTTCCACTAGCCCAGGTTGCTCAAAGCCCCGTCCAACCTGGCCTTGAACACTGCCAGGGAGGGGGCAGCCACAGCTTCTCTGGGCAACCTGTGCCAGTGTCTCACCACCCTCACAGGGAAAAAATTTCTTCCTTTTATCTAATCTAAATCTATCCGCCTTCAGTTTAAATCTGTTACACATCATCCTATCACCACACTCCCTGATAGTCTCTCCCTATCAAAAGAAGGTTCTGGCCCTAATATCATCCAGTGCTCTAAGATACAAGGAACAGAAGAATTCAGGTGCATAAAATGGGTAAAACCTGATCAAATCTCATTTACCCACAGCTTTTCTAATCTGGAGTAGCCAGAGGGTTAATTTTATGTAATTTTTAGCTGCTGACAATCAAGTCACAAGTCAGGGGACATAGTACATCACTCCATCCCTGCTTTCCCTTTGAATTGGTGTAGCAAGATGGAACAGCTACTCATCTTTACAGAGGAGTATCAATATCAAGATATTCCTTTGCCCTCTTCCTTTTAAAAACCAGGTGGTGAGTGGACAGAAAATCTTCCTTTAATCGTCCAGATGGACTGTGAATGGCAGCAGTCTACCACTAGTGTTCAACAAATACAGCTAGATTATTTTTTCAGGTTGTCTCAACAAATCTATACCTGTTTTGCTTTAGGAGGCCAGCAATTTCACTGCTACCAGCTTGGACTCTTTTACATGCCTTTGCTTCATGTATCCATTTTCATGTATTTTAATGTAACTCATTATGAGTGTCTGTCCTTTTTCCTTCAAAATGCAGATAAAATTGAAACCTGCCCCTTTAATTGTCAAGTCAGAGCTGAGTAATGCTGTTCTGGTCTTTCTATGATAATATCTTTAGGACAGATCTTTAGGATTTCACAAATAATTTAGTTAATTGGACTCCACATTTATCTATGTCCAGCCAGGTTTATTTGGTTGTTTTTTCTTTTCAGATCAATATACGTATAAACAAGCTTATATATAAAGCAGTTTATTCCACTGAACTGCTATCCAATGCTGAAAACAGTGTGTCTGCCACCCCTAAAGTTTGTTCTGGAGGTGGAGTCTGCTTGTAAACATGTTTGTAGATGACATGTCCCCTGCATTCTTAGGGAAGTTTTCAGCAAGGCCTTTTTGCCTTGAACAGCTTATGACCAGCTCTGCCTAATGCTAACCTTCCATATGCAAAGACAAAACCCTTTTTCTGCCTGCCGATGCCTGCCAGATCCTGCAACCCTGCTGTGCCTACAGGCTTTCACATTTTAGTGTTGACTACGATGCTCAAGTGCTGCGCTCGTTTTCACACCTCTGCAGCAAGACAGCTTCCTTCCATGGCAGAGGCGAGAAAAGGCAAACATTTCCCCTCTTCATCTTCACATATTCTCACCGTGAAGAATAAGACTCAAGTTTTACCCATTTACCCTCAGCCGATAGCTGCTTTTCTTCCCAAGCTAAGGCGGCTGCTGCAGCTGCAGCAGTGACTGGTGTGCTTGACTCCCACTTAAAATTAACAAAGCACTTTCTCTTTGCTTTGAAAATGACAGCCCGCTCGGTTTGTGCCGCGATGCTCTCCAGCAGTTCTGGGAAGGGTTGCCGTCTGCCGCACTGTCCAGACTGTGCATGGTTTGAAGCTGCCTGCAAGATTTATTTCTGTGTCTGGAAGCAGTCTCTCCCTGTGGTGTCCCAGTCACAATCTGGGCTTTTTTAATAGGATTTCTGTCCCCCATCCCTAGTTGCAAAATGCCTCTTCTGCCTTAGATCAGTCACAAGCATTGCTCTCTCTCATACTGCTTTGTTTCCACTCAGTGCTATTTCTTAACATGTTTTTCCTCCTGTCCCAGAGTTCAATCAAAGCCATGGAATAGAATAGAAATCTGTTTCACTCAGCATGTGATTTTTTTTTAATTGATTTTTAACTTCTTTTTTTTTATGAAACAAATTAATAAGAACAACTGTCTCAAGGAACATGCTCTCAGAAGTACTCTAGCCTTCAATAAAAGACAAGCACCAGGATGCAAGAGCAAGCGCTCAAAATTATGACTTGGTGGCCTGATAATTGACTGTGTAACCTAGGCATTGCCAAATAACCTTCTTGCCTAGAGCCCAAGACAGGCTATAGAGCAACAGAACTGTGTTTGGACAGGCAACCTTAGCTTGATCTTCTGGATGTGGCATACTTGACTAAAATCTAGATAACCTCTGTGTATATATTGGCTTATACTGTATTATTTCATACCAAAAACACCACCTCCCCGAAAGTCTGCAGTGAAAATCTAGTCGCTCTTATTTCATATTCACAATTGTGCTGTGAGAGTTACACAGGCATCGTGTCTTTAGGTTACTTATTACTCCTTTTAAATGTCTCTTCTGCTATTACCTCATTTTCTTTTCTCTCTAACCATTTTTTATTCCAGGATCATGGAGTCTGTGTAAGTGTGTAATGAGGACACTGAGACTAAGTGAAAGTAAAATACTTCTAAGTAAAATGATTACATTTTCAATTAATAGAAATATACTTTAAATTCTCCCTTGATTTTAATCTGTTGACAGGGGCAGCTGCTGCTTCCAGTGGTCTTTCTGTACACATCGACTCTTCCAATCAGCAGTATTACATCAATAAATGCATATGCCTGCCATGTTCTGATTAAATAATGAAACTAAATTATCTGAATTCTCTCCAGAACCTTCTGTGTCAACTGATTTAAATTTTATTTTCAATAGTCTGAACTTCAGGTAGTTACATTTAAAGCAAGTGACTTTTGAAATTTTCCCACTGCATTTAGGTAGGAAAAATAATATATTTTATTCATATATTGCAGCAAATCCCTCAAGACCAACCTACAATTTGTTTTGTAAGTTGTAAACACTTTTAGAGGAACCATAGTTAAATAGTTAAAACAGATAGTACGCTGCAATATGCAACCATTTAATTTTACTCTGTTTGTCTAGTAACTATCATACCGAAGACAGAAACTCAGCTGGGATTTCCATTTACTACCATCAGAGAAATAATGACATAAATAGCTGAAATGATGTCACTTTAAAAAGGTAAACAAAGCAATAATTGAAAATATTGAAAACCAGCTTACAATATGAAGAGATACATTACAATACAATAGTAAAATATGAGGAAGGATGGGCATTGCTTTCAGTAAAAGGAATTGGAAGTACCTTTGCTGTATAGTTTCCAGATTCTATCACATCAGGTTTACTTGCTTTGGCTCTAGTTCTCTCTTCTTGTGGATATTTTCCTTACCAAAAAATAAGGAAAAAAAGGAAAAGTCTGCATAGATAGCACAAGAAATTGTAGATAAAATGTATAAAATTAAAATAGAAACTATATTACAGAATGTTGGGGGAAAAAAATAATAGTCCCCAGAGTGCCCTTCAGGACTTCAAAAAGCTGAAAAAAAGTGCTGATATATGGTCAGTAGAGTGTCTGCTTTTTTGGGGTTGATCATTTATTCAGTTTGAAAACAAGAAATACTTTTTTCAAAACACATAGAAACACCACCTGGAGAAAACATAATTTATGAACAAACCTTATAAAACCTTTGAAGTCTTTGGGCTCCCTCTTGCATTTGGAAATACTGGTGCTATGTATGTACTGCAAGTGTGTTGCCAGCTGTCGAAGACACCCGATATGCAGCATGCTGTGATCTACATACTTCGTATACGTGGCCTGAAATAGGGGTGAAGGAAAGCAGTGGTGAAACACAGTGACCTGAGGGATCAGCTTTTAAGCCTTTGGCTTAGGAGAACGTGTTTACACACCAAAACTGCAGCATGTTATTCTACAGAGGTTAAAAGAGTATGTTTAGCTTGTGTCATCCCTGGTATATCAATTAAAAGGTGCTCACCTTGTAATAGTTTATTCTGTCATAGAACAGCAGAATAAACTAGAGCAGTTTGTCTATAAATGTTGCATGCAAGTAACCGTGCAACGTAGCACTACTGGAAAAGAAATTGTAACCCTACCACTTCACATTCTTCTCACATTGGTGTAACTACGTGTTGATCAAGCCTTAACCGGGGCAGCAGTTTGCCAGGGCTGAGACTCTCCCTGCAGGTAGCAGAGAAAGGCAAAACAATCAAGAAGGAAAAGACTGCAAATATAGTGAAAAGCATCATAACTGACTAAAGTCTTAATACATAAAACAAGCCAGTACTTTAAATGAAGGCAGATACTACTCAGGCCAAAAGCAGTCATGAAATCTAATTCAGAAAGTGCTCAAAAGTGATCGGGGAATTGGAGTGTATATTTTTTATGGTTTAGTGACGGAAAATGATGATACAAATGAAACCACTGAGCAAGAAAGTTCATTGCAGGCTAATGAAAACAGCTGGAAAGACTCAGGGCTCCATTACCCTGTAACACTAATCATGGCATTCATCTCTACCTCATGTAGCATGCTTTTCTAGTAAACAGCCTTACAGATGATGGGCATAACTATAATTTTTCAATATAGTTAAGATGTTCACAAATTTAAACATAATTGTAAAAAATCAGTTTTTTAAAGACATACTTTTCAAAACCTCTTAGAAGAAGAATGTCATTAATTAGAAATACAGAATTGTCCATCCTGCCTCTAGAGTTCAAGGCTCTTCACTTAAGATATGTCCCCGTCACTCTTTTGTTTGCCCAAGTATACCTTTTACTGAGAGGGAGATGGAATGATAGATAGGAAAATGCAATTTTCTTTTTTAAAAAAAATTCTTTGTTAACTGCTAACCACAACTAAAGGAAACATAGAGTGCAAAACTCTTCATTTTTGCTGATCTGAACAGTGTCACACAAGAACAGACAGAGAGAAGTATGGGGCAGGATCTGTCCTCACCTGCACAGCCCTCATTACCACCAGTCACGCCCCTGTGCATATTCCAGCTCACTGTGGCAGTGTAACTGAGAAAATCCTTTCCCTTCCCCAATTACATTATGGCCACATCAACCTTTAAATGCATTTAAAGCCGCCCATTTACATCAGTGAAAATGTTTGGTTGTCACAGAAGGGAATTTGATTCAAAGGCAACATCCATTCCTCTAAACATGTCCTCCCCAGGCAGCCTCCCAGCCCAGGGGTGCGAGCGACTCGCGTACAGACTGCTCGGGACCAGCAATAGTGGTGGCTGTGCTCATGCGCACAACACTAATTTCAAGTCTCCTCTGTTGCCCTTGCAATCCTAAAACATCGCTTTTTTTTTTCCCCTCCCCCCTATCTTTTCCATTTCAAGAGCCAAAATAAATGTGAGGACAGTGTTATTGTAACATGATGCTGAGGGTATGTACTGCACACCACCAGGGCATGTAGGGGTTGAGATGATACTGGAACAGCAATGGAGGACTGGGAAGAAAGCAAGGAGTCAAATTTAGTGCAATCTTATCTCTACTCCCATCTGCAACAGTAACTGAGGTAAAGCCTCCAGACACACCCCGGTTTTCTCCTACAGGGAACCAGCTGCTTTGATCCAAAAGAGAAGCTGGGCCCGAAGCAACATGCATGCAGTATGCACAATGGGGCATGAATGCAGGAATGAACTAGAAAACTAAGGCAGATGCACCCTACTGTAGCGCACACACACACACACACACACACACACACACACACACACACAAATCCATAGGAAAAATTGGTATTGTCCTATCCCGTCCTATCCATCCAGCAGAAGACAACAGCAAACTAATGGAAGCTGAAGCTGGAAAAATTTAAACCAAAGTGAGATAAACACTGTAACAGCAGAATTAATTACTCATGGGAAATGATATATTTGTTGTAACTGCATCTGGTCTGACATTATAGAGCTCCTCCTAATAGTAATGCTGTAGAGTGATGGGCATAGTATAACAGTTTGTGACAGAATAAAGATAAACACCCATCACAGAAGCAGTCCTGAAAACCAATTATTTAACTACATAGGTTTGCATCTGTCTTTTATAAAATAATATTAGCTATATATGACATTAAATAAGTTAAGAATGTCTTCAGAGTTTGACAAAAATTCTGATCTATCACCATTCAAAAAAAAGGACACGCTGTTTTTCTCTGAAAATGCCCTCTGTTGATATGCTAATCATATTAGTGCTCATCCACGGGGTGGGGGGTGGGGGGAACCTAACACAATGATAGAAACAAGAAGCTGTGAGTATAACCCAAGGCACAGACATACATTCTCATAAACCTCACTTCACATTCAGTATAACTCTTCAGTTTTACTGACAGTTTAAATCACGACAATGAAACTGAAGACTCCTATTGACTTTAATATGACTATCCTGTACTTTCTTAATTTTTTTCCAGCAGCTTGAATATATTCAGAGTAACAGAAAAATAAATATGCTATGCTTTATAGCTGCTGAGCTGAAGTAAAGTTGCAGATTTTTTTATTTTGTAAAAATAACAGTTCTTTCCAACCTTCAAACAAGCTTTCAATCAGGTTGGGTTAGCAGAGGTCAGAAAACATGAGAATTTTGTAATATCTTTAAAATATCAAATCCTTTTCCAGAGCAATTCAAATCTTGTGAGACCTCCTTGTATGTCTTCTAGTGCTCACTTGAGCCATAGTACACCTTACCAAGGATTGAATCCAACAAGCTGTCCCCTATTGCCAAGATCTGTGCTGCAGGATCAAAGCATAAAGCTCAGAGAAAGAAATATTTGGGTAGCAAACCAGTTCTCTGTCTAATTAAAATGCTTGAAGCCTGCATGTGCTAAAAACCAGTTTTCCACAAATGACCTTTCTTTCCAGTAACATTCAATGCTGAACACTTCTACGGATATATGACTCAGAACTTGTCTACAGAAGGGCACTCAGATACCTGTGCTTTTGCCCAAGGATGTGCCCCAAGTACCACCTGGTTCAGCCAGCACATTTACTTCAAACAACTCCTTCAAGGCGTCCAACAACAATTTCCTTTGTATGAATAAGGGTGGTCAGAAGCAACCTTCTGATGCGACTGTAGCTAGTTTTTCTGATAACCAGATGGTCTTTGTCTTACAAACAATGGGTCACCAACTGAGAAGCTGCAGACACAAAGATAGGTATGGC
This sequence comes from Athene noctua, assembly GCF_965140245.1. Classification (NCBI taxonomy): domain Eukaryota; kingdom Metazoa; phylum Chordata; class Aves; order Strigiformes; family Strigidae; genus Athene; species Athene noctua. The sequence continues at coordinate 142,178,042 of NC_134038.1, read as the reverse complement.
AGGTAATAACTAGACGTGGTGAAAGTCCTACTAGTATAGGAGCCAATTTTATCTGCATATGAGAAACCACAGTTGGATCACCGGTTTCTCGAATAAACGCGAATTCAGCCATCTCTGCAATTTTCTTCCAGAAACAACAGATTTAGGAGCTCAAGTCCAATATTGAAAAACACCAAAACCAACAACCCTACATCCTTAAAGCTACTTCACTGTGTATTGCCAGGCCCCACTTGCACATACACACACACGCTACAATCTCTTTCCTCTTCACTCCCTACCCAGGGGCTTGGCTGCCACTCTTCAAGGTCAGCTTTGATACGGTGGAGTTGTGCAACTTTGGATCAGACTTCTTTGAAAAGTGTTGTGTGAGAAAGAGCTGCAAGATGTGTTATCTGGGGCCTCTGCCCCTTGGCTCAAGAGCTGCATTTGAGCTCAGGCCCTTGCTATCAGCACTTCCCTGAGCTGCGTTACAGATATGCCTGTGCCTGGCTATATCTTTTGCTAATCCCGTGATTGCCTTGCTGATTTGACTTCCCAGCTTGACCTCAGACCTGATTCATTGCTATGGATGTTTCAGTGTAATTTTGTACTGTTGTCATTCAACAAGCAGTGGAATTAGTGCATCCCAATCTATTATGGATTCACATACACCGCAATTCCTCTCCTCCACCCCTTACATCCTCCAGTCAGAAAATACCAGAGCTGCCTTCACTGTGTTTACAAGACCTCACTTACACTAAAAGCCTCAATCCATACTACCTCCCATCTCCACCACACCTCCGAACCTCTGACTATGCAAGACCATGTACGATGTGACTGCCCTACAACTGCACTGACCAGTCACCTGTGCTGAAGGGGTAGCAGCAGATTAACCAGAGCAGGTAACTTGCACGCAAGCCCTTCCTTCACTGGGGGCACCCATTTGCCCAAAGCTGACAGGAACTTCTTATCTTTGTGCTCCTTTGCTTCTCTGCCAAATTTGCATTGGCCAATAGATACAAAAGCTATCAAAGGGAAAGAATGATACGAGCCCAGATAAAAAGCATTACTTGAACAGAACTAATTTGTTAGATTTGAAACACGGTTATGTGTTGTCTAGCCATGTAGAAAGAAGTTTATTCCATCAGTATTTTCTAATTATGCAGCCAGGAAATAAGTTGCTAAGTAACTAAGAAACAAATTGACAAACTGATGTAGAACTAAATAATTCCAGCAAAAGGCTCCTTCAGGACTTGCGCAGCACTACTTACCTCTTATGGAGGTGATTAAGTAGGTTTGGCAGGATGTTGGTTTTCCAACTCCTGTTGTGCATCTTACACTGGAAAGACTAACACAAAGCACAGATTACAGGTGGACATGCCAAAATATCTCCACGTTGCCACAGGTAAGATGTGCAGCATGAAAAACTCGTCATATTTGTCAAGCAGATAAGCTGTAATAATAGGTCCCTTTTTTCCCTCAAACAGCACTGAGATGTAAACTGTGATCCCCTCATCTAACAGGGTTGTGTATTTTCACAAACAGATTATTTGCAAATTGCAGATCCTTGGTAGCACAAAACTAATCTATTAACATTTTTCATTTTTCTTGTTTTCATCGGATGGTTTCTCTTGAATCCCAGCACATTCTACTCTAAGTATCTGAACAGAAGAGCATTTACCTTCTGCTTTGAAAATCTCTCCCAGCTTTGCTGCATTTCACCTGGCTGTTCATATTTTTAGCAAATATGAAAGTCTCCTCACATTTTCCTTTCAGTTTCACACACTGATATCTTTATTTCAAGGCTTTTTTGTAGCATTTAGTTCTTCATTAGCCTGAGGATACAATGCCGATTGTTGTCTACATACAAGGACTCCTCTTCCTCAGAAAAAATATTGAAGTTGCAAAGATAGGAATTGTCATCTGCTTGTGAACATTAGTTTTCTGAGTTTCTTTCTCTGCTGAAAAGAGTCAATGGAAAGTCATGACTGAAGCAGATGGACCTGTGATAGAGACTACTTCTGGCCATTTACTGAAGAAATCTATTAATATGACACCATAACATCTGTCAATGGCAAATGAGCAACAAGGTCTATAGTGTCAATCATCAGCTTTTCAAATAAAAAGATAGGGTGGCATCACCTGTACCGACTCATGTTTGTTTGGTCAAGTGAGAGAAACTTTTAATGTAGCTTGAGCATGCAGCCCTGGCTACTGATGGAAGACTTATAATCACTGTTATGACAACACACTGATGTGCATCATGAGCAAAGTGTATTGATTTTCCCTCTGATTCCTCCAGAATAATACATTTATGAGTTATTCCCCTGTCTTGCAGAGAAAGTTCAGTCCAGTTCAGAGTATAGCAGAGATGAATTAAGTTTGTTATGATTAGTCTATTTTGCTGTCAGGATGCCATGTAATTTCTGCTCAACAAGACAGACTAAACAAGTAGCTTTATATTATTCTTCTGAAACTGCAGTAAAGACATATCTGATTTGTTCAATTGCTTCCATAGTAGAAGACAGCACTTTGGAGTATTCAGAGTATTCTAGGAAGATAAAGATGAGCAAAACAAGCAGTCAGATATTACATTTTCATCTCCTAATTTGTTTCTATGTCACATATAAAGAAAATAATATTACTTCATACTTGTCTGAGTCTTTTCAGGGTTGTCTGTACAATAATGGGCAAAGGAACATGATCCATCTGAAGCTGAATTTATGGTCAAAAGACAGATTGTCCCTCTTCACATTACTCCCGTGCAAGCCAGTATTTCTTCTCCAAGGGTGGAATACTTTTCCCTTGGCTTTTGTAACTGTTCCTGAAGAGCCCATAATGGTCTTCTCAGGATTGACCTCATGTATTTGAGTAAATGTGGCCACAAAACACTATCCCGAGACATTTCGACCTCATTCAGCAAAGATAAAGTATCGCAACATTATAAACTCTGGTCACTTGTAATTATGGTTTTCACCAATTCAGAATGAAGCTGTGCTACATTTGTTCAGGATACACTTTAGATTTCATGCTTTAAACAGTTTTATAGATGAAACATAGTTTGGAATGAAGCTGTCATACCATAATGTAAGAATTAAGGAAGAGTAAAATACTTGTAATGTTCTTAGTGGTGGGGCTTGCATAATTAATAGCAGTTTATTCTGCACCTGGTTCAGTTCCAGTGGAGAAAGTATGTTCCCCTGAAAAGACAATTCTATCTTAAGTGGCATTTGAAAAAGTGAAATTTCAATTCTGCTAAGATGATGTATTGTAGTATGTTCTTCTCCTTGTTTCATGACGCATCAACTAACACTGGATTCCAGGTTGCTTATTGAAAACATTGATCATTAGTTCCTTTAAAAGCATTAGATTCAGTTTCAAACACATGGCATGTGTTGTAGACACAAAAATGATCCAATGAGTATAATGTGAGAGCTGTGAGGGCACTGTTAATTTGCAAAACACAGTGTAAATCAAGATTTAAAAGCATCTTTGCACCCTGAACACCTGCATTAATCTTGTGTGTAGACGTGGTTGGCTTGCAATTATTCCAGTGTTATTTAACTTCCCTAGATATACCCAAAGACAATATTTTCTTTCTTCCTTGTCAAAAACAGTAGAAATATCCACTCAGGAGATATGATCTGTTTGATAAAAATGTTTGGAGCAGATCTTTAAGCTCTAGCGATGCCTCATTTCTACAAAAATTGACAGCTGACTCAGAGTTTATTGCCTGGTTATCACACTAAGACAAATTCTAACCCTGAATAAAGTGCTTCACACAGCTACAACTACTCTCTGAACTACCTGGTGTAACTGATTAAACTTGAATCAATGTTATGGGAGTGTTTTACAATGTGGAAGCATTTTTGCTCATTCAATGCAGCCAATACAAACTTACCCCCTGTAGGAGCATACACGTCAGGGGATCCAGAATTATGAGTCAAAAATCACATTGGTGTGCAGGCAACCAAGCACAGGATTTGTTTCCTCAGGTGGTTTATGAGATACAGTCTTGACTGAGTAAGCGACAACCTTCTAAAGCATTGATTAGAACAGTATGGAGACTCCAGTACTCGTATCCTACATTAAATCTATAAACTTGCAGCCACCTTCTGAACGCGGCAGAAATATTAACAGCATAGTTCGTTCCCAGTACGCTGCACTCAGGATTTCTATCCACATGGAAACACTAGTCCGGGGACTAGTAATTTCATAGTCCTGCTGTTCACATGGAGCTCTATGGCGGTCTTTATTAAAGTGTCCCAGCGGCTTGCAGCATGCCAGCCAGCCCTCCCCCGGGCCATGCCGCGCAGGCGGCCTGGGCTTGTCACCGGGAAAGTTTTCCTTTTTCATTGGGAGTTTGCCGACCTCTGGCTGCTTGCAGTGTTCACAGCCAACGTCTTTCTTTATCTCAGGCTATCTGAAGGGCACCCTCTTCTGTCCAGCACCCAAATTGCACCACCACACTGATTCTCCCAGATGATGTTTCTCGATTCTGCAAAAATGAAAATTGCAGTCCTGGTGTTTTTCTGTGAGATTAGTAATACCATCATCCATCCCACGCCGTGACGGGATAGAAGACTGTTCTACATATGCTAATGAAGACAACAGGTGTGAAGGAAAAATCAGAATATTACAATATTACAAAAGCAGGACGATTTACAACGGTTAGGATTGATGGAAAGAACTATTTATCTGAGTTATAAGGACTACGATGAATGTTATCCACTGCACAGTTCTCTGAAGAGCTGTTCTTGCCAAGTAAATGCAAGAAGTTTACTGTTTTTTCTGGGTGGATTGTCTCAAACTCTGAGCTTTCATTAGAGCAATCCAGGACCAGGAACTGCTGCCATCGTCTGCTCCAAACAGTGGGTGTTTTGCTTGGTTTTGTCAAAGTTTTAAGGACACAGTGTCTGTCCCAGTTCACATCCATCCCCACAGGCATGTATTTATTTAGCTGAAACAAGCAAACAAAACCTTTAATTTAAACTACTTCATTTTCAGGTGATTTTCAAGTGGATATCCCAAGGAAACAAGGCTTCTGTGGCTACCCTGTATCTCTGCTGACCCCTGGTAATAATGGAAACAACTGGCCCATTTCAGATAAATCTGACAGATGGACAGAGATCTCAAACATAGTAAGCTCCTACAAATTTTCTAGTAATTGGCAGCTGGAAATAAAAGCCTAATAGAAAGGGCACCTTAATTAGTGCCCCCACTCAGCGTGAGTCCACAGTCTGTTTAGATCACAACCAGCGATGCCACGTGCCATCCCATGTCCTTGCTGGCTGCAAGGGGAGAGGGAATGGAGGAGAGGTCACAGGAGATACAGAGGAGGAGGAAGCTGGACAACCACATGGATGTGGAATACAAATCACCAGGAAAGGAGGTTTCATGAGGTCAACTAAGAGATCAACTTATTTCCTCTCTCCCTTGTGGCTGGCTCGTCATGTTTTAGAGCCATATTATTTGGACTGACTTTGGCAGCAGGTGACTAGAAGATCAGAATGCTGTCTATCCATCTGTTGTGTCGATTACTGTAATTTCTTCCCCTATGTGTTGTTATATCATGTTTGGATGTTATTTTAAGATTTTTTTGTGAATACACATGGCAATAACTACCAGGGCATACAGACCTTCACTACTATGAAAGGGGAAAATAAAGCTAAAAAGATGTTTTTGGTAAAGTTTAGTGAAATAAGAGATGGCACATTTAAACATAGGTTTTGGATTAATTGCTTGACTGCTGTATAACAACTGCTTGGAGAAAAATATCTAGTCAATGGTTTATTCACTTTAATATTGTTCAGTTTTTAGGACAGAATAAACCTAGAGAATATTAGTTAAATATTTTTCATTGATCAGATTATGTCAGGTTCCCATTTTTTCCATGGAAAATAAGAGCTGACCTTCACCTTCATGTCACATATAATGCACCAATGCAGCCATGGTCACAGCAAAAGAATTTTACAGGCTTTATAAATTCAAGATTTCATAACATATCAGTAGATAATGAGATAAATTGCCTGTATCAATAAGAGATGCACTGACATACAAATGCATAACCCAAGCACTGATTGAATTTCCACCGTACTTCACTGCTACATCCTGTGCAATTTTAGACCAGAATAATATTTACTTGGATGAGGTATAAAACCGGGTATATCTCTTTTGATCCTGCAATTTTTCATTTTATTACAGCCACCTAATTATGCAGTTAAGAATCAGATTTCTCAGGAGGATAAAGAAAAGATCCCTGTATAGGAATGAAAAGAAATCCATTAAATCTACTTTCTTTTGCATAAGTTGTCTTCAGAGTATAAGCCAATAAATAAATAAAATAAAATCAGGATTGTAAATTCTACCCTTATGCTTATAAAGGAAATTTCTAAAATGTGGAAATGTTATTTTTAAATATTAAAGACAGGAATTGGTAAAAGTGTGTAGTGTAGCTAAAGAACTAGCAAAGATAAGTGTCCTTGCTGTCAGAGCTTAGGCACACCAGCCTCCCCCCCAGCCCTGGAAAATACAACCGAGGAGCTAGAATGAACTTGTGATGCTGCACTGAACTGCATGTATGAGTGACGCCTGCAAGATGCTGGAGGAGGAGGAGATGGATGTTCTTTCCCTTGTGAATTTGTTCCTGCATACTTAGGGTACTGAACTAACATATGTATGCACATATGTCAAGTGTACATATGCAAAGAGGTACGGAAACCCCCACACTGCTATTCAGTGCGATTTCTACCCACCCAGGTGGGATTGCTGGGGAACTTCAGGCCGATGGAGCCCAGCAGGCTTCTGCAGAGCACTGCTAGCACTAGGGGCAGAAGAGAATTCATAGTAATGGCCAGCCCTCTTTTGCCAGGCAGGCGCAGTTTAATTAGAGTTCATCTTGGATATCACCATGATGAGGAGGTCCTGCTGGTGCCTGTTGAGCAGCACAGGGTAGAACCATGCTGCAAAAGCAGAGCTTGTGCTGGTTGAAGTCCTGCAGTAACAAAAGTTCAAAAAATTGAAGTTGAAGCATTAACAACAAAAAAACTCACCTGCAATTTAAGGCCTTCTGAGGAAGGTTTGGATTCTGTTCTGATTCAAAAAATAGAGATTCAAGCTGCTTTCTTGGTTCAGGTCCAGGCTCCTGGTTCTGCTTTCTGGCACTAACAACATATGTCAGTCATCAACCCAGAGACAGACCAGGCTATAGACTGGGAAAATCTGGATGCCCTTAATGAACAGAATAATAAAATGGAATGAAATGTGGTAGTGTATATGCTCTGTCATGCTGCTGGGGAGCAACAAGAAGAACCCTCATGAAGAGCTGGGGGCTGAAAATACAGAAAGAAAAGAAACACATAAGACAGTCACAGAAAACTGTCAGCCAACTGCCAGCCACTCAAACTATGAGGCAAAATGTGCATAGCTGTGAAAAAGGCAAGTATCACAAAGAATGTAAAAAGGAGGTGTTTCCAGCAAAGATACCTGAATACTACTATTTTTAAAATTGCTGAATTTTCATCTCAAATGCTGTATACATGCTGCGTACTCTTTAGGAGAGACGAATTCACACTGGACCACAACTACTCGGATGATAAAGAGAGCACAGAGCCCCTCTCTGACATGCGACTGAAAGAGTGCAGTGTACTTAGTCTGCAAAAATGAAGGTTGCCAGGGAAAATGACCACACAGAAATCAGATGATAAATGACACTTTGGAGAAAGAGATACAACCCAGAGGGCAGGGGTTTTTTATAAGAAATGTAAAATGCTATAAAGGGATCATTAATATATTTAACCTAGGAAATAGAAAAATATTTTTAATCTACAAAGTTTTGAGGCTCCAGGACAACTTTTCGATGGGAGTAATCGTAGCAGAAAATTAAACAATTTCAAGATGAAGATTAATAAATTGTAAATGCAAGGATAATATATGCGGTGGCCTGCATTAGGGAGAGAGTAGCAAAATTGACCCAAGGAAGTCTTTGCCATGTCTATGTCCATATCAACAGCTTCAGAAAAACAGAAGCTCTGACTGGTACAAGGGTGCTGTAAAAAGTTCTGAAATAAAACTTTGGAAATCCACATACTACCATTATTAATTATGTTACTGCTGCTAATTTTAGCAGAAATCTTTTTGGCAAGTGAGGCTTATATCCCAGTGACATATTTTCTTCTAAGCTGAAGTTGTCTCTGAGCTATCAGAGTTTCTATTTTCTTAACACTCCTCTTGTCTTATATTTTTTTAATTTTCATTTACTTTCTGGACATATCTCCTTCAGTTAAAAGTTTTCCCAATAAAGGGCAGGGTTTCTCTGAACTCTTATCTCCTTAGAATTTTTATGACTTCAGAATTTTTCAGATAAATTCTTCATATCTTTTCAGATTTTTGACTTAGTGTGGCTTAGTGGAATCATATCTTCTCTTCTACATAAAAACATAGCTTATAACTATATTCATGCAGAATTTTAAAGCAGAGATTCAAAAGTATTTGTCTTTACTGCTACTGCTTTAATTGCTCCAAGAGTAACTTTATAATATCTGCATTCCCAGTAGGCAGTAGTACAGAAAGGAAAGCCATAGCAGCTTTGTTTTTCAAAACCTGTCATGTACTGTAAGCAGTGATGAATCCGGATACAGAATATCAAAAGACACACACAGTGTTCCCCTTCATTAAACAAGCATTTGATTTAAAAACATGTATTGGCTGCCAACTACAAATACACTGTTTTCTAGATCAAAGAGTCTGTGTGAGGTACAAAATCACTCACGGTGGTCGTCATCGCAGTGCTGGATATGCATATTCTTTCAGGATACTTTAAACAGGTGCAGCCAAGTGTATAACCAGGCAGCACAAGCAGACCAGCTTGTAAAAGGAGAATTCTTGGCAAGAAAAATTAACCTATCATCTGAGCTCCATGCAGCTGCCACTAGGATACTTGCAGTACCTATGCATATACACATTAAGTAGGTGATTTATGCATCCACTGCACTGCAGTGTGCAGCATAAATATGTCTGCAGATTTGGAAGAAGAAGAGGGAATAGATGGTGATGCTGAAAATGACTCACATGATTTCAGGCGAGCAGCTGGGATGCTGAGTATGCACAACAATTGAAGAACAGAATGGAGATTATCCACCCTGCACCCTCCCTGCAGGAGGACAGGCAGTGAGGGTTGGGGCTGAGGAAGGCAACCAAAGTAGGAGAATCACGGGGATTTTAAAATGAGACAAAACCACTGAGGTTTCACTGTTACTCTGCTGTTATCAACTGTCTTTGAAACAAGGCTAGAAATGGCCCTTATAAAGGATGACAACCAGTCTGCTGATACGAGCTGGCTTGTCAGTTTGAGTTGGCAGAAGTTTCTACAGTTAACATAGCAGTTACTGCTTTGCTGATGACCTCTGTAGATGTCAGTGGTGACATCTCTTTTTATTCAACATGCATTGATAAAACCACAGGTAATGGCACACCCAAAAAAAAAAAAAAAAAAAAAAGTCTTTAATACAAAATAAGAAATGCCAGGATTAGGATTGCCTGTGACAGCTTAATTTCTGTTTATTGTTCATATTTTTATTAATATAGTCTCTAATTAAATGATCATTTAACCCTCACAATGCTTAGCGCACAGGGTAAGTGCAGTGATGGAGCCTGTTTTCTGGAGCAACTTTTCTCACTGCAGAGATGGAAAACTGCATGGTTAATTAGTCTGAAGACTACAAGAAGAGAGAGGAGAGTCCCAAGATGTATGATGTAACATCACATACTGCTGCCCTGGCGAGAGCTTTTACAAAAACTGTTCCTGTTTGCCTTTTCACTGTTAATCTGTGCATCAGTCATCATCATGCCATCCATAATGCACATGGATGGGGGCCCTGGCTCATTTAGGAATACTGGTTGTTCTTTCACACTTGGCATATGAAAGGTTTCAAGTTGCAAACCTGAGGTGACACAGCTTAGGCTTCTGAAAGGTGAAAGATGTGTTCATAATTAGGTAACAAACTGATATTCAAAAGCCAGCTGACTGACAGACTGACATACACTCAACAATAACTTAGAGGGCTGTATCACAAACCCTTAGGAGGAAATGCAGTATCAAATGCTTCCTCAGAAATGAGCACCAGCTGTGTTTCTCCTGACTGCAGCAGGACCCTTGTGAAAAAATAGTGTGACTGTGCAAATACTGTATCATACAGCTAAAGGCAATTGCTCTATTACAACATAAGCACTGCTTTGTCTATTTTTTTGTGCTTAACTTTGCAATATTAGTAATATTCTTTCAACAATATTTACAAGTATGCTTTATAAACTTAGATGAAGCATAGAATCATAGACTCATAGAATGCTTTGGGTTGGAGGGGACCTTAAAGATCATCTAGTTCCAGCCCCCCTGCCATGGGCAGGGACACCTTCCACTAGCCCAGGTTGCTCAAAGCCCCGTCCAACCTGGCCTTGAACACTGCCAGGGAGGGGGCAGCCACAGCTTCTCTGGGAAACCTGTGCCAGTGTCTCAAGAAAGATAGTAAAGAATTACAAAATAATGTTATAGCATCAGTCTGTATGTAGAGTAACAAAATTCAATTTCTTTCAGAACATCAGGATCAGGAACTGATGATAGAGTTTAAGGTTACCTAATTAGGCCAAGAATATACAAATCACGTTTCCTTAAACAAAGCAGAGATCAATCTCCAATTGCCAAAGCAGAAGAGAGCAACAAGTTAGTTGGAATATAGTGAATGACTGTCTATTTATGGTATGATTAACATTAGGAATTTCCAAAATTTAATATAGATTTATAACAACTATTTAAATTTTCTGGTCTGCTGCAGTTTGTCTATATTATCTCATATTATCATATACTTTAAGCCAGCTGCCTACAGATTTATCCTCATACTGTAATTAAAAATTTTTGTCAATCATACCTGGAACCCTGAACCAATGCTAAGATTTTGATCTCTTTTTGAAAGGGCCATACTTTTACTATGTATTTGTACTATAAAACACTGGTGCTTTCTTGACACTACAACAATTTAAATAAACTAATAGACACCACCAGAGAAAGAGAAATACAGTAAATCATACCTTAAATCACGAAAGCTTAATGAACAAATATCAGTGGAATTTTCTAAGGATTACAGAAGTTGTTTTTTTTCCAAGGAAATTAAGAAAAGTTACCCAATATTGGGACTAATAATTCTCAGAGAAATTATATTGATATAAATGAGATCGTTATCAGGCCAACAGATAATAAGTTATCCTTGGTTTTCTTACTTTCTTATAATATTACAAATAGAACTGACATCCACATTTTACAAGTGTAGAAAGAAATAGAAAGTTATTTGCCCCAGCAATGAAACAAATAATACAATCAGTAGTACAAAAGCTCAGCTGCTGCAAATAATATGCAAAATGTAAACATGAATATATATATATATATATATAACCATTCTGCTCTATTTAGGAGTATATTATCTATATTAATTCAGAACACCAGAAGCATTTTTAATCTTACCTTGAGCCTTTGCAGTAAATCGTTACTGTAATAAAAATTAAATTTCCATTTTAATTTATGTCAAATAAATTGCTTGAGAGAGGCCTCACCCCTGTGGGTTGAAAAACATTGCATTAATAATTGTTCTGACGGTAATTACACAAATGTTATGCTTAAAACTTTGTTTTGTGAAGTCTCTTTTTTTTTTTTTTGCTTTGAAACCAATTTTTAAGCAAATCATGTGTGAGCTGGTACCAACAGAGAAGAGAAGCAATTTTGGCTCAATGAAGAAATGTGCATCATTCTTCCAAATCAAGTGAATTACTAACACCCAGAAATTTCAGGAAGTCAAAACAGAAGTGTCAATATGAATAAGTGGAAAGCATTGAAATGGCTGAAAGAACCAAGGAGCAAGAAAAAATTAGCACAGATGTAGAAAGCTAAGAGGAGTTGGGTGGATCAAGACTAAAGAAATAGAACTGGAAATCAAATTATATTTGAGTAAGCCATTTAGGAAAATAAGTAAGAATCACAGTGAGAAAGATCACAGAGTATTAAAAAGAAAACAATAAAAATTACAAAATTAAAATCTGTGTTTTCTTATGTACTTTATAACTGTGCCCAAGAGGCAAAACATAATCTCGTGTTAAAACAGAATGTATTTTGGATTTAGCTCATTGTCAACATGATTTATGAGATGAAGACCAGATACTAAGAGTGAATAAATAGTAAAGCAAGGTCTACGGCATTGGAGGCAGAAAGGCAAGTGGGGAACTCCACAAGATAATATTACAGTGATGGATGAATGCAGATATGTTCTGTTTTGGTTTAGTATGCACTCAGTTTATGATAAATATGAGTTTCAAAATGCAGCAAATCGAATACATAAAGGATAAGCAAAGAAACACTGCCATAAGAAGATTTTGCATTTATCTGAAGAAGTAAACTGCAAATTCAACATTAAAATTCTATATATTTCACTAATATATCTCCATCAGCTACGGAAAAATAAATATTTATCATGCTAGATATTAAAATGTTCTTCTCATATCACATATAAACTAGCTTCACTCAATTGCTTCCTCACTTTATGATAGTCCAGTTAACAGACGACAAATCCTTGAGATCCTGGACATGTCAACCTGTGGGCAGTTATTTACCAAATGGCAAACTAACGAGCAGTCACATATGCCAAATATACAAGCATTTTAAACACCTCTTTGTTTCTAGATGGAGAGATTTGATTTCTAGTGTGGTTAACTACATACGCACAAAAGACAGGTCTGCACGGCAGCCAAGGAATATGATTGCCATACTTACCAGTAGTTCAGGGTTTGAATACCCACAGCAGTGAAGTTGCAGCCACACAGACTTCTCCCTCATGGATCAGAAGACATCTGTTCAGGCCACTTGTCACACTGTCCACCTGCATTGCAATAGGCAACTAATCCGGGTTAGGAATGCTGACAGCTGCTGTACTCACATGTTTCTATGATCTTTAGATATGTCTTCAAAATAACCCAAAATGTCTCTAAGGGAGGTACCTGAGAAGAACAAGAAGGATTAGTGAGTGGCGTGAGCAACAATGATAAAAGGCTAATTTGCAGTTCATGTTCTAAATGTTCCACTTGTTCTAGCTTCTTAAGTTATTCAGCAGATTTAACAGAACTTTTACATTTGCAGCTCCCTTTTCAGGTGTGTACATTCTGCTTGGAACAAAGTTTGTAACGTCAAAGATTTACTAAGTAATCCCTAAAGGATAACTCGGAAGTGTCTGTAAGGAAACAGAATGGAGAGATTTACTCTGAGCTAAAAATACATACTCACTGTGTAGACTGGTGTACAATGTTCACTTCAGGTGCTGGAATACGAAAACCAAAATCTCAAGGACAACTATATTTATGCACTGGGACTTCTATTCAGAAAAACACACTGTAAAACAGTTTTAAGCCTTGGAAAATTGTCTGTCTTTGGATTTCTAAGTAGGAAACCTTACAAGGGTATAGAAAGTTCTGCAATAGTAGAAAGATTAAGTAGATTAGACACCTCCCTAATAAAAACCTGATACTGGTTAAATTGTCCAAAAATAATAATAATTTTTTTAAATCACTGAGAATCCTATGGTACATGTTAAATGATCCATAAGAAGAATGCAGGTACTCTAATGGAATGAGTAGTCTGTCTTCTAGTCAACACTGTAGAAGACAAGAAATCTATAACCAACATTATTCCATGTAAAACAAACTGCAAATCTGGACATATACTCTTACTTTTAGCAAATGAAGTATCAAAGTAAATAAAAACCTTCTTTAAAGGAGTCTGCCAAAGTAAATAGAAATAACTAAGTATTTAATCTTTTCAAACATAGTACAGCATGAGGACTTATTATGAAAAGGACACAGTTAGTTCTTTTATTTGACATTAAATATAAAACAAAGGTATATTTTGTAAGGGACAGTATAAATTTCAGAGTAAAGCTCAGAAGAAAAAGACAAGTGATTAAACTGGATGTTAGTTGTAAAAGAAGCAAGGACAGTAAATGACCACATAGGAAATTAAAACATTCCCAGACATCATAACAAAATTACATGATAAAAATTGCACTGAGGGTTCATTGTTCACAGAAGTACAAAAACGAACTTGTTTTCCTTTTAACCATATGCTTTTTCCTAGTACTTTACATCGTTTGGCTCTGTAGTACCCTATTCTTTCAACCAATATTTAGATAAGGGTTACTTCTGTTTCCAAGGTATTCATGGAATCACAGACTCCATGGCTAAAGTTGGAAGGCACCTCTGGAGGTCATCTTGTCCAAACTCCTGCTCGAGCAGGGACATCTAGAGCCTGTTGCCCAGGACCACGTCCAGATGGCTTTTGAATATCTCCAAAGAGGGAGATTCCACAACCTCCCTGGGTAGCCTGTGCCAGTGCTTAGTCACCCTTGCAGTGAAAAAGTGTTTTCTGATGTTCAGATGGAGCCTCCTGTGTTTCAGTTTGTGCCCATTGACTCTTGTCATGTCACTGGGCACCACTGAAAAGAGCCTGGCTCTGTCCTCTTCGCACTCTCCCTTCAGGTATACATACATAAGAGCCCCCTGAGCCTTCTCCAGTCCCAGCTGTCTCAGCCTTTCCTCACAGGAGAGGTGCCACAGTCCCTTCGTCACCTTAGTGGCCTTTTGTTGGCCTCTCTCTGGTATGTCCATGTCTCCCCTGTACTGAGGAGCCCAGAACTGGACACAGTACTCCAGGTGTGGCCTCACCAGTGCTGAGCAGAGGGGAAGGATCACCTCCCCTGGCTTGCTGCCAACACCCCTCCTAATGCAGCCCAGGATACTGTTGACCTCCTTTGCCACAAGGGCATGTTACTGCCTCATGTTCAACTTGGTGTCCACCGGGACGCACAGGTGCTTTTCTCTCAAGCTGCATTCCAGTCAGGCAGCCCCAACATACACCGGGAGTGCCTGGATTTATTCCCTCCCAGGTGCAGGACTTTGCAGTTCCCCTTGTTGAACTTCACGAGGCTTCTCTCAGCCCATCTCTCCAGCCATATAAATCTCCAAATTACAATTCCTATAATTGTGATAGTTGTAATCTACCAAATGCTGTTGAAGAGTTGAGTGTATACCTGATCTTAATTATGAGTTTACTTCACCTTTTAATGGATTTGGAAGAATAAAGAGTGGTTATAGAAAACATAACAGATGACATCACTGTAGAAAAATGCTTAGCATAACTCTTATTCAAATCCATACAAACAAGAATTAATCCTCAAAAAGTAGCTATGAATCGTTGTTTCACAAGAGATTAAATTCAGTGCATAGAGAACATGGCCAGGGCAAAAAGGCAACCATACTGAAGGTATAAACATAGAATCTGCCAAATTTCAACCCTACATTTATTCATCCAGACCCAGTTATTCCTTCATGATGATAATAATAATTACTTTTATGCACAACTAATGTTTACTATAAACTTCAGAATAAAAATACAGTACAAAATAAAACTGAGAAGTAAATGTTACATTTTGATAAAGATTTCAGGCCAAATCCTGGTCTCAGTGAAGTTGGTATTAAAACTCACACAGATTTCAACTAAATTGGGATTTCATGTTTCACACAGTAGCAATGGACAAACTGGCTTTTACAATCATGTAATCTTGGCAAAAATGGGAAAGTTACAAAAGTACAATACACAAAGTACATTTTGCAAATAGAAGATAAAACTTTCAAAGATTATTTCACAGAAGTGTAGGGCTAGATGAGGCCTTGGGAAACCATCCAGCCTGACCCTCTCATTTCTGTTGATTTTTGCGCCTCCTATAGTTTGTCTACATCTTTTTAGTGTGGTGCAAAACCCAGACACAGCACTCCAGCTGAGGTCCTACCCCTGCTGAGCATACCAGAATAATTTGCTTCATGATCTCATTCATGACCTTCCTGCAAATATTTCCCCAAACGACACTATTTCTCTCTTTTGTGACACTACTGAATTATTTGCTTATATTTATCTTGCTATCCAGAATAAGCTCTGGATTCCTTCTGCTGTATAACTGATGGATGGTCATTCCTCATTCTGTTTCTGTGTATCTGATTTCTGCTTCATAAGTCTTGATTTTCCAGATCTATTACGTGAATTTATCCTTCTGATTGTGGACAATGATTCCAATTTGTTAAGATAGTTCTGCCCTTCACAGTACTTGCCCTCTCTTCCAGCTTGCTCTTACTCATAAATTTTGTAAGCACATTCTCCTTTCCACTATCCAAGTGCTTAATTATAATATTAAATAGAAATGATCTTAGGACAGACTCTGCTGGAACCTAACTTAAAATCCCCTCTCGGTTTGAAGAAAAACACTGGTAACCCATCTTTGAAAGTCATTTTTCACTCTGCCTCTAGTCTCTGTTCTATTGTTTGCTTGCAATATGGAACAACCTCAAACCCATTTCTAACAGCAAGATATATCATATTGCACACAACCTCTTTGGTCATGAAGCCAATTATTTCCTTACAGTGTAGCTCTTGATGCTTCTTCTATTCTCATCTCTTAATAAGAGAGTATCCTGTAGGTTCACAGGCTGAGAACAGGAAGGTAGTGCTGTGTCTCTGACTCTTCTTCACCCATCACTAAGGCCCTCAGCACTGCTTTTCTCCTCCAGACAGTAGTAAAGCATGTCCAGAGCACAAGAAGGAGAAACCCTGCTATATAACCCTACCAGTCCTACTTCTTCCTCATTCCCTGTTGCCAAATCTGCAGTGCTTTGTATCTAGAAGAAAAGGCACTGCAGATGCAAAAGGTAGGATGGGGGAAGTTGCAAAAACTGCCTATAATGTTTGGGAACTGCTAGTCTAGAGTAAATTTAATTATATTCTCCAGGTCTGACCATCTGTCACTCTTAATTTCCTTTAACCTGTTCTGCCTATCCTAAAGCTAAATTTTAAAAAGTGGGTGGAAAAGAAAGCAATTAGATCTGTTTTTAAAATTTATTTTAAAAATCAGATGTTCATATCAAAATGACATAGTTTAGTCCCTAAAATGCAGTATCATTTGTTTACAAATAAATCAATAATGCATTGCAGAAAGATGTTAATAGTTCAATATTAGTCTCAATAGCAAGAGAAAGCAAATGAGTCAATGATACCTATCACCTATTTTTCTCCCTTTCAAATGAACACAAAGCAAGCAAGGAACAAGTAGCAGAGACAAAGCAAAGCAAATACCTACAGCATCAAGGTTTGAACAGTTACTTGTTTTTCAAGATATTAAAAGTCCTGTTTTAACTCTACTTCTTTTCTTCCTTGCTGCCAAATTATATGGTTGACTTCGAGCATATACAAAAGTTTGCTATTTAAAGGCATTCCAGAAAAAAATGCTTCATTTTTCAGGATTGGAGTAGGCAAGAAGCTGTGAGGTGTGATAAAGTGGTAGAGCTAAAAGAGGGAGATCTGCATAATAACTCCTTATATCAATGCTGAGATCAGCTAGTGCTCTCAGATCTATGAGTGCTAAAAATAATTTGTGCCCATTGATGTGAACAATACTTTTTAAACAAAGATTTTGATGTCTGAATCACTATATTAAAGGTGACATGCAAACAACACAATAGCAGAATTTCCCAAAAATCCCAGAGCCACACACTACACAACTATAAACCCATCTTTTAGGTGAGTGGAACATCTACTTTTAAAACCACCCTTACCCTCTTAAAGAATAATAAAAAAGAATCGAGAAGTCTATGATCTTTTCCTTCAGGAATTTCTTAGACATTCTTTTATTCAGGGCCACATGAAAAGCTTTCTGCATACTCCTACCTCCTGTGAAAAAAGTATCTTGTGTAATTCCTAGGCTCCAAAGGATTTCTCAAAGATACAAGACAAAGAACATTCATCTTACCCATATTTTCTTTCTGGTGCACAGAAGGAATTATTCAAATATTCAAACCCCTGAAATCCACCAGTGTTTTTCTGTGTTGGTATGAGCATGTTATATGGGTTAAAATCCCTTGTGAATTCACTTCGGCGAAACGAGCTGAACTTTACACTTACATATATGCAAGTATATGGTATAAGCTTGTGTGAAATTTTCTTTTTTAAAGCAAATGTTTAAAATACAACAGATGTTCACTTTGTTTGCCTTTCTAGTGCTGGGTAAAAATACTAAAGTTGTTCCAATATATGGTCATAATATTTTCTCTTTCTTTTGGCAGCCATCAGATTGCTTTAACTTCATTAAAACTCAAACGAGCAATGCTATAGTAGCAGTGAAGATCTGGTCTCATATCTAATGTGATGTAAATTGAGGTTTCTAGGACAGAAGTTGTCCCACCTTGTGTTACTGTTCTCTCCCCCTACCCTTGCTCTAAGCATCAGGAAAGGGTCTCCCACCATTCTGCTGGATTTAGTGACTAGTAACACAAGAAATGCCCTTCTGGGTCCAGTGGTTCATGCTATCCCTGAGCCCTGTCTCTGACAATTGCAGTAGCAGACACTACAGAGGGAGAATAATCTCTGCTCAGAATAAATTCTGACACAAATTTTAACAATAGAGGACAGGATCCAGGACGATGTCAGACACACATTGCTTTTGAAGATGATCAATCTTATGACACTTTTTAGAAAATAAAACTTTAAAAATAATTATCTCAAAACAGATATACTCTACCAGCTCTTAACAGGGACAAGGAGAAGGTATCTCTCCCATTTGCTCTATTGCTTTACATTAGCTTTTTGGTAACATTTCCCTATTTCTGTGACCTTTCCTGTTGAAAATACTTGGACACACATTAACTATTCTAACTCCATTCAGCTTCTCTAATTTGAAAAAAGCAATTCCAGATGTGGCCAGTGTTTACCTCCTGAGCATTATCTCTTAGTTTCCAGTACCTTGGTAGGCATCTTGCTAGTTTTCATAGCTTGTTCTTTTCTGTTCATTGCATTCACTAATGCACTGCTCTCTTTTCTTCTCTCAGTAGCATGAATATAGGATATATGTGTGGATTTAACATTCAAGAACTTGGCTTGCTGTTAAGACCTAGGAATTGAGGTATGTAGTCACTTACAAGAAATGGTGCTGAGCATAATAATTATTTTGCAGAGATGGTATTTCCTGGCTAGGGTCTTTCTTTGAAACTGATGTATTCAGATATCTACTATAATAACTGAAAAACAAGAAATAAAATTAATGATTACAGCATCTCACTGGCATGGTATATGTCACTCTTCAACACTCTCCTCTAAATACATTTTTGTGTCATTTTTACTTTATATGCTACTACCTAGCCCTTAAGCCAACTTGAAAATTTCTAGAATGTTTACAGTTTATGAAACTATTATGAAATCAGAAAGCACCATTTATGTTTTTATTACTATTTTTCATACTTGTATTTTTGACGACCATACAATTGCATTCACTACCTCAGTGACAATCTCCCCACCCCACCCCAAAACTCAATCACAGAATAGACTTTGGAAGAACGTCTTTACTTTTTTTCATCCCCCATCATAACATAATCAAAGATTATTTGCTACTTCAGGCATAGTCAGCCATACAGGCTGGCAGTTTTCATTCATGTGACTCCAGATTTGCTAAAGATTGTGGTTTTTAGAGCATTTGCTGCCAGCACTGAAACCATAGGGCTGCTCAGAAACATTCTGTATCAGGGGAGTTTGAGTGGGTGGACTGCCTCCAAGTACTTTGTTATGGGCAAACAACACTGAATTTTGGCATTAACATCTGTAACATCAATGGCACAGTCACAGAGGTAAAAAATTAATTGTTCAATTTCTGCAAGATCTTTCAACAATCAGATAGATGGTTTATTACATTTTGTCCTATACCCATTTCTTGATCCATTTCTTAGATACTTGTCTAACTCTGGAATAATTCAGCCATTATGATTTGTCAACTATTGTACATCATGGTAGTAAATTATTTGTCACAGTTTTCAGAGATGTAAGGGACAACTGCAGTTGCATCTTTTGCAAGTGGTCTTGTGACAGGATGATTACACAGATTAAGCCTTTAAGTCATTCATTTTGTGGCTAGTAGTAGCATTTGCAAACATACATATACTTTTACCCTGGAAAATGTGATGCTGATCTCTGTGGATGAAGGCTGAGAAGATTCTTCTTAAGAAGGCAGAGAGAAGTCCAGGAAATATGCTTTGATGTTGCCTACCTGATGTTCTGAATGACTGAAATGTCATAGCTATTTCTTCTGAAAATAAATGATAAAGCATCTCTGTCTTGGACTGTTACAACACTCTGAGAGAGACTTTAAAGAATCTGTGCACATAACATTACATTTTAATCTCTTGGGGAGCAAGGGAATGAAATATAGTAAAATAAAATGAAATCTTGGAATGATTTGTCAGTATATACAGGATTACAAATTTGTGTCTGCTCTATACATTTTCCCAGGCCTAAAGTTTGCAAAGATACCACCTTAAATATTGTAGCATTGAAAATATGCTATTTCATAGTTGGAAAATGTCTAAAGCTACTGTATTTGATTAATGCTTTAATATTTTCTATGATAACACTTTGACATTTACTTCATGTACTGGTTAGCTCTTGGCTTGCAAGGCACTTTGTAAATATATTTCTATGGTGACTTTTAGAAGTCAGGTGTGCCGAATGTTACAGTGAGGCAGCAGGAAGAGGAACCAGACTGACTGCTACAAGGATTGGGGTTAGTGAGATGAACTATTAAATTCTTAATATTGTGACAAGTTCTTAACTGGGCCCCTAAGAGTCCCTATTTTTACCATGCAGGAATCACATTCAGAAAGATTATTGTCTCACATCCACTTAACATAATCATGTCAAGTTGTACCTGACAAAAGCAACCCAACTCTAAGTGTAAACATGCAAAGTAATTATTCACAATTAAGACACATGTAATTAAAAAAAAAGGATTTACCACTTGTGATGTCTCCTGCAAGGTTAATAGGTTGAGCATTCTCTGTACTACGAAGTCAACTGAAAACAAGACAGTAAGCCTGAGTGCTTATTTCAAGTCCAGAATTCAGAGTCTTTTTTTTTTCCTGAGAAAAGCTCTTGGCTTTTAACAAGTTCTCATATCAAAAGCCTTACTGGTCTCCAAGTCATCAGCTAGCAGAAGTGATGGCTTATGACAAAGATGTGGGCAGCTCCTCAATAAGCAAGGAATCACAATTAGATGGTTCTTTTTATTTTAAAAGCATTTCATACCCTTACTATTGACCTGTCATGAGGTCCTGGCTGAGATCACAGCGTAATGTCTCGGTTCAGAACTCCCTTGATGATTTCCAGCAAAAGTCTGAAAATACTATTACTGAAATAGTTTATTAGCATAACTTTTTGAATGTTTTCATAATTCCTGGGTAAAGTCATTTCAGTGTAAAGCCATTGACAACATGAATAAAATTGTCCTGTGTAGGCCAAGTCCTACATAGGGCTATCCAGTGACTTCTAGGCACTTGAATTTTATGAGACAGAATGAGGAAGATAAATTAGCTAAAGCACACTTTGATTCCAAATGAAAATACAACTTAACACTGTAGCAGTTGAAGGAACATAAAAATTGAGTAAGTGGAACAATAGATTAAAAGTCTTCATCTCTCCCATGCGGTATACATATGAGCTAGAAAAATATAAATAAATGCTTCAGTGATTATACTGCATAACACTTCTCTCCCTACCCCTTCATCTTCAAATAACATGTTAAAAAATCTGAAGGAACACAAGAAGGTGGATTTTTTACTCAATGTTCATTTTGTTTCCTGTAGTATCACATGGTAAAAACCATGCAGATACTGATCCTTTTCTCAACTACACTATTACTGGCCAACATAATGTAATTTCATCAAAGTCAGTGAAATTGTAGTGGCTCAAGTCTTGAATTACTGACAGAAGGAGTAACTCCAGTATCCAGGTGTATAACTTCTAACTCGGGTAACTCTCCCATTAAATTGGGTGAAAAAATAACCTGGCTAAAGTGGAGAAAATCAGGCCCATAATCATGATGCCAGAGACAAGGTGGAAGTTCAGATTTTGTACTATCAAGTAATCCAACATGAAGGATAAAGCCTTTAATCCCTCCATCAGAGATGTCTTTGGACAGCACAGGACTCTTGTGTGGGTGCTGCAACAGTACTGCCATTTTTCCCTCCAGGAGGATGTTAAAGAAATAAAGGGCAAGATGAGACTACACTGTCCATTCCTTGGCACAGCTAAGAACGGGCACCGAGGCTGCTTTTGTTCTTTTTCCTGACTTCTGCTCTAACAGAAATAGAACAGCAAAAATCTTGGCTGGAAGACTATAAAACATAGTGCTTGTGTAGTTTTTCTGTAGTTTTTGGAGCAGTCCACTCTAAAGGTTAATTTAGCTGTAGGCAGAGTTGTTCATACTTTCACTCACATGCATTCTCATTCCTGTGTTCTTAGCAGATGCTACATCGTAAGTAAACAAGCCCTGAGTTTGTCTTCCATATACAAAATGAAGCTACCTTAAAATTGCACCTTGACCATCAATTTTCTTCTTCTTGACTAGTTTCACAAAAAGGGATTCTTCTGCCTCTGGTGTGGGTAGCACTAATTTGTCATTGATTCGATTGACAGAAGAGTTTATTTCACATAGTTATGAAAGTTGCTTGTATGGAGAGTTACAGCAGTGAATGGATTTAAGTCTGCTGGAAATGTGTGGACAGACAGATTCAATACTTTTGGAAATGTTAACAAAACTACAATTAAACAAACAAACCATGTCTGAAAACAGTAAGATAAAACCATTGTCAATTTTTTTCCCTCTTAACTATGAATAATAAAAAGCAGTCATGGCATCTGTGCCACAGAGGATTGTTGTAGTCCAACTCAGATTCTATATGTAATGTTCCAGTTTCACAGAACCCACCAGGAAAAACACCCAGCAAACCTGAATATACAATTGAGACAAAAATCCATTTCCTCTTATTTGAGTAAAGCTGTGATTATTCAGTAAGCATAGTATCAGTATCAGAACTATTATTATCATATATATTTTAATAAGCTTCAATTTAAAGTAAGAAACACAAATGCTGGTTAAAATCAACACTAAATTCTGTAATTAGCACCATTTTTCTGGTGCTTTAATAGGTGTTGATTTAGAGAAGCCATTTATGTTGCTGATTTGAGTATTTCTATTTCAACTAAACTGGAATAGTATGGGTTTATTTGCAACTGGAAGGCTTGTTCCAAACGCAACATGGCATTTGCCTTTTTCTCAAATTCTTAAATTAATTTGGCTACGAGCTATCCTGTAATAGAAGAATTTCCACCACTCCAGTAACATGGCATAGCTGCACTCCTTGTGACAATGCAGAACACTAGCACTTTTCTTTCTGGACACCACACACATAACACTGACAAACTATCAAAAGTTTTTGTGTTGGCATAACTATATGTTTAAGGGTTGTCAAAACATTCTGCCAGTAAATCTTAGCAGTATAGAACTGGCACAGTAATTAAGATGAGCTCCAGTTCTACTGAAGACACAAAATTCACTTTTCTCATATGAACTAGCAAAGCAGAAACTAGACTCCCCAGTGGTTTTCAACTTGTTAGCCATGTAGACTGGAGTTCTGAAAAATAGTTCTTCCTCTACTTAGATCATGCAGGTTAAAAACACACTTTTAATTTAATGAAGATGAACAAATTTACTCAGCTTTTAAGGTTTAAGTATGATCTATTCTAGACAGGAAATTAATTCAAAGTAGAATAACTATTCTATCTACAGTTCATCAGTATTAGAGTAACAGTCAATGAAATAAATGTGCTTCCAGCATAGACACACTAGGTTTGTACCACTGCAGTAAAACTATCCTTCCTGGAAGGATCATAATAATAATAACACAGCTTTTTCTAAATGAGGGACACAGATGTTATGACAGAGATCTCGAGTGTATACACCTCTTACAAAAATCAGGTGCTTCAGCTTTGTAATTTAAAACCAGTGGTAAAACACATCTAGTAGTTCAGTCAGCTTGGTATGACTTGGTCAGTAGGTATGCCTAAATGATAACAAGTAAGGATAAAATTCATTCTGCTTAAGTAAATTGGAAATAGTGAGAAGTCCTTGACTAATGTAAGTGAAATTCTGGCAGTTCTACTTTGATTAAGGCTGAAGTAACGATTTTTCCATGGACTACTTAGCATGGGTTATATATAAACACACACTCCATAGTGGGTATAAATACTGATAGTTTATGAAGCAGTGCAGTAGCATGACATTCCTGTTATTGAAATAGGTCACTCACTAACTTCTTATGTGATAAAAATACTTATAGAAACAAACTTACAGAAAACTTTAAAAATTAAGCACATACCTCAATTTGAAATGCACAGGCCATTTTTGGATGAGATTTTTAAAAAAAAAAAAAAAAAAAAAAAGACAAACATAGAAGCCCTGCAGTTCTCTAAACAAATTTAATAACACAGCTAAAATATATTCCTGTATCTTCTATTCACCTTATGCAAATATATGACAGGACTTGTACAGCATATGTACTGCAGTATTTACTGTAGGGAGGAATGGTTAACTTTGCACAACTACTCTGGAGGGATCAAGTCTCATTAATTCAGAATGACTTTGCTCATGTCAGACTCTCCAATCTTTTCAAACTGGTAACTGTCACAAGTGGGGTACCCTGGGGATCAATACTAGGCCCAAAGCTCTTTAATATCTTCATAAGTGATCTGGATGACAGGATCAAGTGTATCCTGGTGAAGTGATACCAAACTGAGTGGGAAGTGGACACTTGGGAAAGAAATGCCACACTGCAGGGAAATCCTGGATAGGCTGGAAGAGTGGGCTCACAACAACCTTGTGAAGTTCAACAAAGACAAATATAAGGTCTTGTACCTGGGAAAACATAATCCAGGAGTGCAGCACAAGCTGGTATGTAACTCGTTGGGGAGCAGCTCTGTGGAAAGGGACTTGGGGGTCCTGGTGGACAAAAAGCTCAATATGAGTGAACAGTGTGCTGCAGCAGCAAAGCAAGCCAATGAGATGCTGGGCTGCATCAATGAGGGCATCACCAGCACAGAGGCATTATCCCATTACCCACTGTTTGTCAGGCCACACCTGGAATCCTCTGTTCAGTTTCAGTCCCCACTATACAAAAAAGATGTGTACAGGCTGGAGAGGGTCCAGAGAAAGGACACAAAGATGACTAAAGGATGGGGAAACGTGCCATATGAGGAAAGTTGGGGAGAACTGCGTTTGTTCAGCCTTGAGAAAAGAAGACTTCAGGGACACCTTGTCAACGTGCTCCAGTGTTTAAAGGGGGGCTACAAAGAAGATGGAGACTCCCTTTTCACACAGAGTCATGTGGAAAAGATGAGAGGTAATGGGTACAAGTTACTCCTTGGGAGATTCCAACTGGACACAAAAGGAAAATTTTTCACAATGAGAATAATCGGCCACTACAATAATCTGGCTGGGAAAGTGGTGGATTCCCCAACACTGGACACTTTTAAAATTCAGCTGGACAGGGCGTGAGGCCATCTGGTCTAGATCGTGCTTTTGTCAGAAAGGTTGGACCAGATGATCCTTGAGGTCACTTCCAACGTGGTATTCTATGATTATCTTCATACTGTTGTTCAATACAACAGTGTATGGCTTGTCTTTCAATTCAAAATCCAGTTTTGAACTCAAACCCATATCTTTGCTACCCAAATCCAAGTAACTCTTTCGAGTCTCATTAAAAACAGACAAATCAACCCTCCCCACAGAGTTTCCAAATGCTGGGTGCCTTATGGCTACTTTTAAACATGACAACATGCATTTTAATGCTTTCTTCATGACTTCAAATAATTTGCTTATTTGTTTTTTTCCCAAGAATTCAACTAGCAGTGTTCTAATATTATGGGAGGCAGGGTATTTTTCATGAAGAGGCCCAAGTTATCAGCAGCAACATTTTGAATCAGATATTCATTAGAGCTCAACCATCAAATAGGTATGGGATTAAGACTGTTTTTTCACAAGCATTGTCATATAAAATGTCCAATCTTTAGAAGATAACTGTGCTTATTTTCAATAATCCAGCTGCTAGCATTACAGAGTTCAAAATCAAAATGATACTTTTTGTCTGCACTTGAAAACCGACCCACAGTTTAAGGGGAAAGGATGCTTGTTGGTCTTCATACTGCAGCCTCAAGGGTCTGCAGCCTCCTGTGTGCCATGTTTACTAGGTACAGTCTATATAAACAGAATTTTTTAAAAAGCAGACATTGCCACACACAAAAAAAGCAACTGTAAATACCATCACTAGAAGGATTTTATCAGCTTAATTACAGACATTTGAAGAATTTTAAGTTGAACTGCAAGGTAAGAAAAACAAAAATTAAAATGTGTAAGACTATCTCATTTACCCATTAAAACACTGATTAGCTATTCAAAACTGCATCAGTTACCCCTGAATGAACAACATACTCCAACACTTCTTTGTTTTCTCATTTTCTTGGTGGTTTGGTTTTTTTTTTTTTTTCCCCAGCTTTCTCCCCTCTTAAAAACTGATGTAGAATGTTTCTTATATACTTACATTTTTTTTAACATTCTTCACAACTGCTGGAGGCAACATTGTTTGAATCCTTCACAATATTTATATCAAAACATAAAATAATATTGCCAAGCCTTTTAACAAGGACTAGGTAAAAGGGTCTCTCTTTCTCTCTCTCATTGCTTCCTTATCAGTGTGATTTTGTCAGAAGTCAGGATGTGCTTGGGACCTGCCTGGCATCATCCCATGATGGAGGCTGCAGCATGCTGATGTTGGGATCCCACTGATGTCTTCTTTGATATGATTTTTTTTTCAAAAGCACTACTTCATTTACCTACTTTCTTGCTGGGACCACAGCTGTTTGAAATTCATCTGTCAGACACAGATGTTCTGTTGACTATACAAAAGGAAAGCCCTATCACTTGAGAAGTGAGGAACAGTATAGACCAACTCTTGTCTCTCCACCTTCTCACTGGCAGAGCTAAGAGGCCAACAGCTACCCATCCTCACCTTTGGGAGACTGACTTGGGAGGAAGATGGTAAAGCCTGAGCCACAACTGCTGAAACAGGCTGTGCAGATCAGGGCATCCCTTTAAAATCAGCATCACATCATAAAACTACCACAGTACCAATACACTGAGTCATCACTGCTTATCACAGTTCATCTTCACATTGCTTACAATTTATGGTACTGTAAATGAAGGAAGATTTGAGATAATGTATAGCTTTCCACATCCACGTTTTTGCAGACAAATGCATATAACTTTTTTTTTTTTTTGGTAACAGAAATAAAATATGAGGTAACAAGTTAATTTTCTATTGCTTCCCTGCATAAGGACTATAACTCAGAACACCTAATATGGAATATGTAACTTTTCCACTTACGCTTCATTTATAGTCCCACTCCATAGCACTACAAAGGAAGGGGCAAATGTCACGTGAAATGTGCAAACAGATGTGTACTGCCCAAGAACTAACAAGCTGACATACCAAGAGAACTGCAAGAGAACATACTTCAATGTGTGTCATATAAACACACCTGGGACTCTAGTTACTCACGTGGATACTTTAGCCACACTACAATACCTTCAGCAAAACCTTTTTTTTAACTTAAATTCCCACTTTGACCTACAGAGAGATTTGGCAAGTCTCTTGGCAGCATTTAGATACAGAATTTGCCAAACACCCACCAAACTCCGTATGTATTTCAAACCCTACATTTTCACAAATGCATTTCTTGAGGACACATAAAGTTCTGTTTCCACACCTGCACCTGAACCTTGTCAGTGCGAAGCATGTGGAGCTAAGGCCCACTGCTATTCAAGTACTCCCAAACAAATAATAGAATTTTTATAATTAAGAAAATATGCATTTATAATTAATGGGATATGCAGAACAATAGACATTTAAGTGAACCACTAAAGTAATTTTTTGTCTTTTTTTTTTTTTTTTTTAAGCAAAAGTCCATCAGTACTTGCCTGAGTAGCATCACTTCCAGCGATCTTATTTCAACATTACAGTCAAGGATCTCAGCTCATTTTAATGCTGGAGTGCAAGTGTGGCAAGCTATCTAAGGTCAGTGCCTGATGAAATTACAGAAATGTTAGCTCTCTCACTGAATAGCTCATATAGACTTAGGGCTGAAAATACACAACAGCTACTAGTTTTAAATCATGTTCCAAGACTTTCATTATAAAATTTCTGTTTCCTTTTCCTAGCTTGGAGCACCCTGACCTACTACATATTTTCTGTCACTGACTTAGATAATTAGCTGTTAAAGGAAAGAGCTACCTTTCCAATGCTTTAGTGCAGACTACACAAGGTCAAAGTAAAATGTCACATGGGTCAACACTATTTAGTACTGAGCATCTGCCAGCTATTCCTTTGCTTTGGGGACATGCACACTAAAATCAAGTGTAACTGTTTATATCTTTATTTTAGGCACCTCTAGAACATTCATCATCATAGTAAGTATAATAACTAGATGTAGAGATATCTTAATTTATGCAACAGAAATAGCATTTTTAACATACATAAAGGACATAATTCATTTTGCAAGCCTTATTTTCATTTTCTGAAACTAATTTCATCTCACTAGGGTTTCATATGGGCATTTTCAGATCCCCTTGCTCTACTGCAGTGCGGATAAGACAGAAATTAGGTAGATGCATCAAGATAATGCAGTAAGGTAACAGATGCTGGTTTTATCAGAAGTGGTATATTTATTGTTCTTCAAACTAACAGAACTATGTAAATGCTAAATTTCTTAATTAAAAAAACCACACAACTTTCCAGTCAATTAACCATTGAGGCCCCCAAAATATATACACACAGCAAAAGCTTGACACCCACCCAGAAATCTACGACAAAGTACTTTTATAAAATATCATACTTCTAAAATCAATTATTTTTGGAGACCTAATATATTATTTTGAACACTTGGTTCTGGCAGAAAACTTTTCTAATTTTTGATTGCTAAAAAGGCTTGAAAATGCAACTCCAAAGCAATGGAAGAAAAGAAAACAGACAAAAAGAACCAGAAATGTGTCTTTCTCATGCTTCTAATTTTTAAGCCATGTGATGATTATTTGTGACCTAAACTATGATTTTTGAATGCTTGAGATGTCAATATTATAAGAAGGCAGGATTACTAGTAAAGTATCAAGATTTGCTTCCAAGGCCCAGTCATACTCAGGCATCAGTGACAGAACTATCCAGATGACAAGAAGTCAGTATCCAGCACTAAATGCATGTGACATCTATCAGGATACTTACTGCAGATCCTATAGTATGACAGAAAGGTCCAAGCTAACTGTAAGCAGCTTGGCTTGGAACTAGAGGCAATTTAGCTTCAGCAACAAGTAACTATTTATATACGTGGAAACAATATGTATGCAGAAATGTTTACTGGGACTGTCAGAGCAATGACTGCTGTCCAGGTGTTTTGTTTGTTTATGGTGAGATATAAATCTGGTAAGAGATAAATCCCCTTGCATTCTACCCAGTCCTCGGAGACCAGAGGGGCTAGGAGCAGCTGGACTTATCCCTTAATAGGTATGCCAATTGAGACCGTGACTGTAAGTCTGACCCAGCCCAAACAGCCCATATACTGTATGTCTGTTGCATTCAAGAGCAGCTGTCAGATTCACAAATAGTACAGTTTATTTTTCATGAGACATTTGCAGATTCTTTAAGATTGCCTACAAGAAATGCACACACTGCAGGTTGACTATATAGCACTATACAAAAAAAAAGGACTGCAATCACACACGCAGAGTTCCCGGGTATACACTCGGCGTAGCCAAGGTGTCCCTTCTGAGGGGGTTCGAGAGCACAAACCCTTTGATCTGTCCCTCCGTTTTGGTGCCAGATTATTGTCCCTCGAAGTTAGGTACAAATTTGAGGTACTATTTATTGTAGTAGGTATGGTGAGTGGGTGGGACTGTAGTCAAATCATTATTCTATCATTAATACATAATTAGTTTTATGGTGCCAAGGGGTACAGCTGTTTTTTGTGGGAAAAAAGAGGGAGGACGGGAAGCAAGGTCAACTTGATATGATAGGTGCAGCTGGATTGTGTAGGAAGGAAGGGAGGATGAGGCACAGAGTTGGCAGATTGCTATAAAAAATCGTATTTCAAGGGAATCAAGCAGAACAGGAGGTAAGTCTGTCCTTGAAGGGAAAGAATGGGACTGCGCGACCTGCACCCCGCCTCGCATTCTTCCTTGGCACCACATCAAACACAAACCACGGCACCACGGTCTGGTGCTGTGTTTATTCTGGGTGCTCAGTGTCAAGGAAAATGTATGCTTCTCAGACCTTCCACTGTTTTGCCCTTTTGCCTTCCCCACGCTTCCAACACCCAATTTTCCAATACCTAACTTTCAATACCTAATTTCCAATACCTAACACCAGGATACATGGAATGTCAGACTTCTCGCTTCTACAGGCTTATGTACAGCCTTGCAAGGCAGTGGGAAATACCAGACAGCTGTCAGTACTGCCAAATCACTAATCTTTATCCTTGTCTAAAAGAACTTGAGTTTTACATAGCATTCGGCCTTCTTTGAACAGTCTCCCTTCAATAGCAAATCGGAGTCCTGACTTCACCATTTGTGTCTTCCAAGTACAGCAGTAATTATTCAAAGCTCTGTATCAACTTGGTTAGATCATTTCTGCTCTTGCAAATAACATGATTTGAGATAACTCAGCTATCTCTACACAACACTACATGTGTCATGTCATCATGTGTCAAAGAGTGTTCAATCAAAGGGCCAGATATTGTCTTTAGGACTGTTACAAGTTTCTATAAAAATAGCCATAGAAGCATAATTCACAAATGACAGAAAACATTCCACTGTAACTAAGTGAATGAAGAGGGGATATAAAAAGCAAACATCTCAAAATCTGGCTTCCAAAATGAACTGCTACATATATCTTTCCCACCTAACCTGCATTGCACAGGCAATGGAGGACACAAAAGAAACAGTGTAAACTGTAATTCAGACAATTCAGTTAAGCAAGGGTTTTCTGAGCAGGTAACTGATGCTTCCAATAAATAAGGAAATAAATGGTTCATTCTGGAAACAAGATTTTGAGGACTTTGCTTCTTTTTTCCCCTGACAAAAAGCATTTCATAACTTTTCTTAAGTGCTGTGCCACACCAATAGGGGACACCAGTCATGCAGCTTGACATATCCTTGACATCAGTCCTATTCAGTAAAGAAAGAAAATATTAAAAGCAGAGAATAAAATGGAAAATTTTTTCTTTAGACAAAAATAATTAATGAAATTATGGGTACATTTTATACACAAAGACACTCAGCAGTATTGGGAATCTGCTTTGCTCTCCAACACTCCATCCTCTCATTATATACAAGTCATTGTGATAAATCAGAGCTGAGCAGTGGTTTTCTAGACACCATTAAAACTATGTTTCTAATGAGAAAAGGATTTATGCATATAAAATGATGATTTTAACTGAATGCAAAGAAATGTCTATCAGCACAAAACTAACACTAAAATCTAGCCAGACTGAGAAAAAACATTAATATTAAAGGAAAACAGAACAAGAGAAAAGATTAATGGAAATTCTCAAAGATATAGCTAAATTACTGCTAGTGCATACTCAAAAGAAACAATTAAATGACAAAAATGTATTTTTTATTCCTAAACATCCTTCTTCTGTAATGGATATACTTTCACTGGTAGAGACAATGTTCACAGATAGAACAGTGGGATTTACTATTCTATTATATCAAAATGGATGGACTTTACTGTATTTCAAACTGAAGACACTTAAATTACCAGTATAAACCAAAACATTAGACTATAATGTTATCTTTTTGTCCTAAATTAAACAGCTCAGGAAGGACACCAAACATACCTATAAAGATCTATTAACATACTAATCTATAAATTTACCTAATAAAGACATTTCCAATCATTTTGTCAATGAAAGTTGGCAGTGTGAAAGTTTACTCCAGAGCATTCAATATTACTTAGAGAAATTTTGGTAATTAAAACATGTAAGAGGTTTATTTATTTTTTGAGTAAAACCAAGAACCTAAACTTAAAAAAGGGAAAGTGCTACTCATGTAATGTTAAATCAGAAAGCATAACACACTGACTAAAATCTTAAAAATATTCTTGTTCTAATTTTGTTTTCCCACTAATCTATAATAAGATTTTTGAAAGGGAAAAAAAAAATTAATCATTAAGACTTCTGGCAAAAACGCTAAACCAAAGATTCCGTGCCCGATTTGCTAGTTTAGTATCCTATATATACACATCTAGATCCAAATATACATTCCAGCAAAGACACTGCAAATGAAACTCATTCAAAAGTTAATTAAAGCTTTTCTACACATGGAACTGTTCCTGATTAATTCCATATGGGGCCATTCTTATTACAGAAGTGCCTCATTCCATTTTAGTTAAAAAACCTTGGTTTGCTCAGGAATGAGAGTTGCCCGTACATGAAATTAATCAGAATCATTTGTAGACTATTTTAATTACTTGTGACAAAATTAAAAAAAAAAAAAAATCAGTAGGCTTTAATTCACAACAAGTTTTGTGCTGGTCTATCTGTATGGATCTCCTTGAAAGAGCATCTTAAATTAAATACCTGATAAAAATATATTAATTAGTAATGAGTAATATACTGATTTTTTTCAGTAGGTATAAAAAAAAAAAAATACACCATAGTGAAAAAACACAAAAAGTCTTAAGTTTCTGAAGAAGGGCTTTTAGATTTCAGGTCCTGTAGCTGTCTCTCACTTTGTAACCAATCTGATCTTATTTGAGGGTCAGGATTCACAGTCCACAGCAACTGCATGACAAAGATTAGAAGATGGCACACAGGACTGGAACCTCTCTTTTCCTCAGTCTTGTGCAATAAAGGAACTCCTATAACAGAGCAACAGCCCCATCCGACTATTTGTCATACATGTATATCACCTTGGCTTTGTCCTGACACAAAGGGTGGAATGAGGTGCCTCAGCACACTGGTGTTGAAGTGGAAGGGGAAAAGAAGAAAATGCCCATACAGGAGTTTTCCAGGAAGGGTTTCAGACAGCTCAGGCCACAAAGCTAGTATTGCAGTTCAAACAATATTATCACCACCTAATAATTTTGGCATAACATATGTCTAGACTGGTAATACATTTCTAAGACTTGTACCCTTGTAAGTTTATTCTCAGTACTTGCCCTTCCTCCTCTTTGTTTCCTTTAATTCAAATATTTCTGAATGCTAATGATTTTGGCTGCCTGTTCAAATGACCAATCACCAAATGATATTGTGATCCTGTAGAGAAAAAAAAAAAAAAAATAAAGTGCATTTTGTTTTTTATAACCCTACACACACTTTGTAAGAGATACACCACAGTGATAAACTTCGTGTAGTCAAAACCCTATATATTTCTTATTCATGGTGTGACTGTATGATTTTCACCTGGTAGATAGAAGATTGCAAAGGATTTGGAAAATCGTCTCTCTCAAATCAAGTGCACTTTGCAGGGAGTTAATGGCTTAGTGAGTACCAACACTGCAACAGACAAAAAGTGGTATAATACCAGAAACTACCTGAACAAATTTGTTGGCTCCTTTTGGCAAAAGCATGTTTAGGAAGCTATTGTCCTTCCCAAAGTTGCTTTAGAAAACAGGCTTAGGTACGAAGTTTGCAAAAGTTTGTGTAGGATTTACTTACACAACAAGGATTTTCGGCATAATATGCTTGTTACACAGACTGAACGCAGTCTGGTGGGGTGGCCGTATTCTCAGCTACAAATTCTACTGCAAATGCAGTTATACTAAAGAACTAACTTGAATAATATACTTTATTTCTCCTCTCTTGTAACACACAGCCTATTGCAGCAAATGGGCCTTTCTAGACGTTTGTCATGTAGATATGAACTGTGTTTACATCATAAGACTTTGTAGACATGACCAGTACAAAGGTAGCTTTACCAGCAAACCTTTAAACTGTAGACAGTCATATGCAAATACTCCTCAACTATTCAGTTCTGGTCTGTAAAAGGTCTGTAGTTACTGGTCTAATGGCCGTTAAAGAGCTCATTCAAACAGCTATTAACTCTCAAATAACCACTGACAAATATCCTACTATTGCCTGTTTAACTCCTTCGGTAAGAAAGGAGAACACAAGCCAGAAATGTAGTGTTTACTGTAAATATTTCATTCTGATACAAAGCTCATCAGGTGATAAATATAATTCATTGTCCTCTTTCTTCTCACTTAAGTCAGGAAGGTGTCAGACTAATGGCATCCATAAATAAACTCAAGGAGCCTCATACCATACCAAGTGCTGCTGTTCGGTGACTAGGGAAAGGTTTCTGGTCACTTTTACAGGACAGATGGGACATCTTCCCAAGAGAGAAGCTTTGATCCCTGTTCCATGAGGGAGGGAGTGTCTTGCAGTAAACTGATGGGGCAGCGGAAAGAGTTCAAACCAGTGTTATAAGCCCTTTTACCTAACTATGGATCAGCTATTTTGCTTCCAAAACCAGAGTGTGGGTTCTCACTTGCCGTCTGCAAATGCAGTGTTATCAGTGCTAGGTTTGTATCAGGAGGTAGTTTTCCTTATAGGAGCAAAAATGGTAAAGACCCACTACTGTTTTTCCATCTTTTTCACAGCGTTAGCATATAGGATTGAAAATTTCAGGGAAGGTAGAATGCAGTGTGCTTGAATTTAAGATAATAGTAATCCCAGTGGGTAGAGTTCAGTGCCATAGAAAGTGAAAACTCTCAGCTAGAAATCAGAACCAAGAGATCTAAGAGATCACAAGATAGAGAAGAAGCCTGTGGACTTTAATCCATAGATGAAGAGAGCCCAAAATCAGAAAGATTTGTGCAAGATTCAAAATACAAGTGGATATCTGCAGATTCAATGTACTAAGGTTTCTTTTTAGGGTTTCCCAATTCTATACATTAGTGTACAAGAGTCTGGGTATGTATATAAGATTGCAGCTCACTATTACAATCATGTCAAATGCCCACATAACTTTGAAACTGTGGTCAGAAATAATCTTAAAAAGCTCAAAGCATTTATAACACATACTGTAAATAGCATTTTGAATTAGGGTTTTGTATAAGAGGTTTAAAAGCACCGTAACCCCCTCCCTCAGTTCTCTCCTTTTAAGCTGATAATTTTTATAAACATGAAAAATTATAAACCCCAAATAGTTGGATTTCATCAAATATAAAAGGCAGACTCTGTGGAAGTTGTTGCTTTGCTGGCATCTTGGTTGAAATTTACACAACAAAGAATGGGTCCAAATGGTATAAGCAAAAATTTGTCTTTGGATTCAGAGGCGTAAGAGGATAAACATTTTAGTTCTCAATAGTACTGAACTGCAGGGGGATTTTTAGAGTTTCTCCAGAAAGAAATATCCACAGTATATAGCGTACCACGTGAGAACCCACTAGGCTCAGAAGCACACTGAAACCTTTCAGAAGCTGACAGCTGGGCAAAAGATGTGTTAAATCAGGGCCAAGGCAGAGAGTTGAGAGGGTTCTCTGAGCCATCGGTGTATGTTTCTATTAAGGCTGGCATCCACTCTAGAGTATGCAGAAAAGCATTAAAGGATGCTGCTTTGCCGCCTCCTCTTTCTTTTGTAGCAGATTGAAGGGTGATGCTCTGCAAGAAAGTGACAACATTGGTGATGCCATCATGCAGTGAAACCTGTGTGACAGATAGCATTTGTTCTATTTGTTCTAGCTTCTACATTCTGTTCTTTTAACACAAGAGGCACTAAAGTGAAACTCCCTGAAGGAACAGACACAGCACCTGTCATTGCAAGCAACTAGCACTCCTTACCATGCTGAGGGAAGAAAAGTTTTCAGAGTCTGCAGGGTTAGAGAAAAGGTAGAAGAACCTGCAGCACACCTAAGAAACTAATGAGAAAAGCATACACATATTCAAACTCCGCTTGCAATGGAAAAGCTCTTCCTGGAACCTAGAGATGTATACAGTTCATTTACAATTCAGAGCAGCCCTTGCCTATCCGCTCAGTTTCAGTTGGCTCAGTGGATTCTCACCTCTTAATAAAGTTGATTTATGGAAGCATAGGGGAGATTGTTTATAAACAATTTTAATTTCTATTATGTCTTATTTGGTGGTTTTTTCCTTTCAGGAAAAAAAAAAAATCATGTCCTGTTTAATTACCAGTTCAAATAAAGCTGGTCTTCTGGTGTTTAAGCCTTTTTCACCTTAGGGGAACTCATTTTAAAGATCATTTTAAGACCTAGAGATATCCACTTCCAAGCTCCAGCTGACTCTGTGGTCTCATCACACTTAGGCAACTAGTCTGGATTTCTGTTCAGGGTGCAGCACAACACCTTGGGCCTGAAATGGCGGGGAAGCTCTGTGCTGATTGTGGCCTGATGTAGCTGAGGCCTTGCTGTAGCACATGAGTTAGTGGCACAGGGAGACAAACCAGTTTAAACAAAAGTAGGAGCTGCTGCCCAGTGAGAAGCAGAGCAAGCCAAAGCAGCTGAGGGAAGAGAGAACGCAGTTAAGACTCCAGTCTGAAAGCTAAGACAGCTGAAAGGTTGCTATGACAAAAGCCTATAAAATAATGAATGGCATCAAAATGTGACGAAAGGACAAATGTTGGCTGTTAAGTCATGAATAAGATGCCTTTAATTAAATTGTTGGGAGAAAACCTTAAGCAAACAAGTACTTTTTCCAAACAACACCTATTTGCCTTGTAGCAACTTGGTGCCAAACTGTTGTGCAGGGCTAGGTTTAAGTTGATTTCAAAGACTGACCAGAGAAATTTACATGAAAAATCAAGTAGTATTAAATAAAGTAATGAAGGGGCCTCAAGAAATGCTTCTGAGGTTGCCAAGCACAAAGTGAAAATAAAAGTAAGAAAAACCACTTTGCACCTGTCCTGTCTTCACATCCTTTCCCAAAGCACTTCTGCTGGCTATCATGAACAAAGATACTGAACTGGAGGGACTTTTGATCTGAATCATATATAGCCATTTTTATATGTTCCTATGTACTTGAATAATTCATTCTTGTAAAATGTTTGGATGAAGGATATTACATATCTGTACAATATATATTTTTTTTTTTAGTCATGCCATATGTCATAGTACAAACTAAACCATGTATCAGCTTTCCTACAGTGGTAAAGTTATTCAGGTTAAAATTTAATGAACTAGTCAGAATTTAATGGCTAAAAGCTAATCACAATTAATTGGTAGTGTTAAATATAGCCTTGACAACAGAACAATCTCAGTGACTTCAGCATTGTCCTGGCTTAGATCATGGATAACTCAAGCATGCATGGTTTAAGTGTTAAGTTTTCACTGAATTATTGCCTGTATATTGTATTGAGTTAAATTTATTATCAGACTAATGAAAGTGTTCTAAAATAGTGCAGTTTCTATAAAAATAAGCTCCCAAAGGAATTCCACTAATGAAAATTAAGTCAGTGGATTAATGTTGAAAACAATATTCTGGTTTTCATTTGAATCAAGGAAAAAAACCCCAATTTTATTGGAATTTTTTATATGCAGAAATTCACTGTGTCTTTTTAAAATAAGCTATTTGTGTTCTATTACTTCTCATGGAGTTAGGGGGAAAAAAACATTTTAAAAAATCAGTCAGCAAATGATCCCCTACATTTAAAAGGATTTTACTATGGTGATAAGAATATAGATTCTGTTTTGTTTACTGAAGCCAATGGAAATTCTAGCAATTTCAATGTGAACTAAGCATGGTTTGTTTTTTTTTTTTTTAAATACAGATCATCATGGTATATCCCCTCATCATGTTCATCACAACATCATGGTATATCCCCTTAAATCGCTACCCTGATGCAAACAGCTGTAAAATAAATGTTGTCCAACATTTAACTAGATGCGGCATGATTCTTTAAAGGTGTT
Organism: Athene noctua; assembly: GCF_965140245.1. Classification (NCBI taxonomy): domain Eukaryota; kingdom Metazoa; phylum Chordata; class Aves; order Strigiformes; family Strigidae; genus Athene; species Athene noctua. The sequence continues at coordinate 142,140,143 of NC_134038.1, read as the reverse complement.
GTGAAATGCATGTGGTACTCTCTTTTCAGTATGAAATAGGAAACTCAGAAAACAGACATTTAAATCCTATTTGGTAACTCAGCATCTTTTTCTCAAGCAAGCTTGCCTAGCTGTCTAAAACTTGGATCCTTCTTCTATTGTTCTTAACCTAATGTCTTGCATATCTCTTTTATGTTCTTCTTTTCATATTCACATTATTTCCTAAAAGCAGTTAGCTGTTTCAGCTTTACAGAAAGACTCAACAAGATTCTCAAGAAAAGGTCCCAAAATTGCAGAAGAATTCTGAGAAATGCTATGAAAATTTAAATACTGTATGATACTCTTGCTATCCAGTTTCAGTTCTACACCTAGGAAGACTAGATCTAACATGGTCTTTAAAGTATGTACTTCTATTAAACTGTAAAATGTAACCACTACACTTTGTAATTAGATTGCTAATTTTTAATCAGATTTTTTTCAGAATTCTCACCCACTGCAGCCTATCAGATCCCAAACCAGAGGCAGTCTCTGAATTATTTTGATTTACCAGTAACTCTTAATTTTTTTAAAAAACAAAACAAAACAAAAAACAAACAACCTAAAGACAGAAAGCCAAGACCTGACGATCTTTATGGTAACATTGAGACAATCACAATAACTGATCATAGCTCCTAGGTTACTTAAAATCATAAGATTCCAGGCAAACACAATTTGGCTAAGATACTCAGGTTTTTTATTTTAAATGTGTGTTAAAAGTACTGTACAGTATAGCAGAATATAAAACTTTTTTTCTTCTTCTGCTACTTAGTGCATTTAACAAATAAAGCTATTAAGCAATAACCATTCCAGTAGCAATATTAATAAAACAAACCAAGACAATAATTTCCTACTCCACTCCCTTGACTCCTTTTGAGATGTGTACTGGTAGCAGAAAATAAATTACTCTCTCCTTTGTTTTGAGCAACAGATGTTCTGCAATTCTAGAAACTAATACCGAATTAAGGAAAAACAGGACACGATCCTGACCCAAAGTCACCAAAGCTCTAAATAGCCTCAAAAAAATAGAATCTATAATGCCTTTGTAAGGGTTGCTTTTCCATAGCAATTACACCACTCTGCTTTTGCATTGGAATCATACAAGTTTTGCTAGAAAAGGACAATAGTCTCTATTTCCATGATAAAAGGTAAAGAATTCTTTTTCTTGAAAGAGCATTTGTATTATCACTTCCAGGGCAGTTATCTTTCATTTAATAGTAAACAGGAGATCCTTCAGAATACTTTTAGTTAGGGCCATAAAAGAAAATAAGGTAAACCCCCACACAATCCACCCTCAATCTGGCTTCTGCTCTACTTTGGACTATTAAGATTAGTTTGAGTTTCAAGAGTTATTAAAAGGATAATTACTCTTTTCGCACTTTAGAATTAGTGGTACTAACCTGTTGCCACTCTTAAGGCCAAATATTAATCCATTTTATTGAAGTAAATATTACGTAATATTTTCCCTTCATCGTTGGACCACATTTTCAAAATCTCATCCATTTCATTGACCTGTTATTTTAAAAACATCTATGGATTAGAAGAAATAACATCTCACAGGAAAAAATAGCTTACATGTTATATATTCGGGTTATGTTTAGCTTTGGACTTCCATTTTCCATCCTGAACAAGTACCATTCTTATGCCTTTGACATTAAAAAAACCCCATAAACCCCAAAAAATGTACTAGGCTAGCCTAGTCAGAGATTAGGTTTATTTTGGCAAGACATCTGTAAGTTTCCCCTCTCCCTGAAACTTTCCAAAACCAGTCTTTATTCTAAACATTTGATACCAGTAGCAAACAACTATTTAAAACCGATTTACAGTAATAAGATGCTTCCAGAAGCATCTTATTACTGTAGAACCAGAAGGACTTTAGGGGAGGTTTCCCTCTAGAAAGAGCAATTGGTGAACAGACAGCGGGTTGGTTTTCGGCAGAGGCAGTAAGAGGTGTGATAGAAACAGCTTGCTCTAGAACAGAGCATTGGTTATGCAGAGCATTGACAACATTGGTTCATGAAAACACTGATCAAAAAGCTTCAGCTTTTGTCTCAAAGTGAGTGAAAGCCTCTCCAACAATACAGCACTCTGAAACCTCAACAAGTCAAGTGAAGTTCTAGTTCTTGTCAAAACAAGAGCATGCTGCTACCACAGCGTCCCGCTCAACAAGGCCACAAATAGTCGTCCCACCTAATCTAACAAAGTGAAAAGCTACGATATCCTTCAGCCTCTGTCTGCAGTCTCCCAAAACACTGACAACCCAACAGCTGACCCGTGAGAGGCGGGAGGGGGCAGCCCCCAGAGACCCCCTTAGGCCGCGCCGGTGCCGGCTGCAAGAGGGCGGTGAGGGCGGGTGTGGCCTTTCCCCGCCCCTTCCCACTTGGGGCTACTTAAAGAGAAGAGCGGTGCGTAAAAGAAGCTGCCTTTCTCCACCTTAAAAAAAAAAAAAAAAAAAGAAAAAAGAAAAAAAAAAAAAGACTATCCAGGGTTTGTTTTCTCCGAAAAGTTAGTTTTATTTTTGTTTTAAAGGCCTCGGTTTTTTTTAAGTGTGTGGGCGCTGCCTCAGCTTCAGTGAATGATGGTGAGTGTAGGGGTCGGGACGAAGGGGGGAGCCATGGTGGGCACCGAGGGAGGTGGGACGGAGGGGTGCGTTTGGATGCTGAGCCGTGGGGTGGCTTTTTGCTGGGGACTGTAGTGGCTTGCTCGGGTCCTTCTGAGGAGAGCGGAGGTGAGACTTGAGGTTTTTTTGCTTGTTGGGTGAAGAACTGGGATCCCCACAGCCGCGGTAGTGTCGCTTTGTAACGGAGCGAGGGGTGCGCCGCTGCCTGGGGTGTGCCCCTGAGGGTTACTGCCACTTTTAATAGCATGAGGATTTTAAAGTTTTAAAAGGAAGTGAGAGATTAAGCTCAAGGGAAGGAATACCGCAGCTATAAAGCCCGGGGCTTGCGGAGGAAAGTGCCAGGGCTGGCAGCCGTCGGCGCCACGGTCTGGTGAGGATTTCGCGATGGCAGGCGCTTCACACCACGAGCGGCCATTTTGTGGCGGCCCTGCCTTGCCACATGGCGCCGGGCTCTTCCCGCTCTGCGCATGGCCTGGCCGAGCGTCGCCGGCGGCCCCGTCCCCACCTTCTGACCCCATCGCCGCTTGCCATGAGGGCCAGGTCGGAACCCTCGCCCCGGGCGTCGGGGGCGTCCAGACAGCTTCCACTGCCCTCGGAGGGGCGCCTCCCCTCTGCCCGTCCCTCGCCCCCCGAGTCGCTTTGGGCGTCAACCCCCCTACTCCCGCGCCTTGCCCGGTAACGAGGCCGTCTGGCAGGCGAGGTGCGAAGCCCGCAGGACGTGAGGCGACCGCCCCGCCGGCTCCCTGACGCGCTCGCCTGAGGTTCACCCTCTGTGGTGGTTTGACTTTTTGGGTTGTCGGGTCTTTCAACCTCACAAAAAAAATGACTTCGCGTAGTGCGTTGTGGACTCCGTGTGGTCAGTAGGAGTTACTGCCTGAACTGGCACGTTGCTCCTTCAACATGCAAGTTGCTGTTTCTTCTTAAGGATTTTTTTTTTGAGAAATTGAATTTGCGACTGTAACCCAGACACTCGAGCAACACCTTTTAAGACTAGGGTGTTTTTAAAAGAAGTTAAGCCTTATAAGTCGCAGCTGTTAGCGTGCGAGCGTCTTAAGTACCTGACTGATAGCTCCACCTGCTGCCTAATGGGAAGAGCACATTGTACCGGCGGACATTTTCTTTCTTTAGGTAGTGTGTTGTCATGGTAACCGATTCCTGCGCGCAGAAAGTGCGAGACGTAAATCAGGAGTTTTAAATACTTAAATTAAAACCCAAAATGTTCAATACTTTCTCTAAACAAAGAGTGTATGAGGTCGGGGAAAGACAGGGAGAAGCCCAAGAAATCGGGGACTTATGTGACCGAAAGAAAAATGTAAGGTTTTCCTCCCTTAGATGTGCATGAAACCGAGTGATGTTTGTAACCCACTTGAGTAGCTAGGTATTTCGACCACCTGGCCCTAACGGTAGGCCTTTTCCACCTTTATTTTGCCAAAAGTCTTGACTAGCCTCGTGACTACTGTAATCAAGAGGTTAACCCAGTTTCCTGGCATCAATTTAAACGATGTTTGCAGGAATAATGCAAAGAGCAAGCTGATTAAATTTACCTTGTGATGAAAGGAAAAAATGTTATTTCAATAAAGTGAAAACCTTTGAATAAGCCCTAAGTTTCCTAATACACAGAAATTTGATTTCGAAGATACTGAGAAGGACAGACAATTTAACCCCACTTAGGGTATTTTTGAAGAGTCACTTCAGCTGATGCTGTAGTTTCGGGGTAGCCAATTATCAAGTTTAGGATTTTCCAGATTTTGAAAACTTTAGGTGGTTTAGGATTTGGACACTGATTCAGCAGCAGTGTGAGTTCTTTGTCCATACTGTATGTGAAAGTATATTGTTTACCTAATGCTACGTCAGGTAATCAAGCAACATTTTACCAATGCAGTGTGTAATTAATGTGGTTTTAGGTAGGGCAGTACGCTGTTCCAGTTGACAGAAGTTTTTGTGTTGTAGTAGTGAAGACTTGAAAAGTAACTTTGAAAGATTTTATTTCCTGTCTTCATACTGTAAGACTTAACCACGGTGCATTTTTCAACAACAGCTCTTTTTCAGGTTCTGAGAAATAAAGATATTAACAGGTCTCAAAGCTTATTTTTGATGTTGACCAATCTGTTAGAATGCCTAAGTAGCCTGTTTGCTTCCTTTGTAAAAGCATTAAATGAGTGTATTTTCGTTGAAAATTCTGTTCTGCGTTATTAGTGTGAGAAACGAATGCTGCACTTCCATGGCAGCCGAGGCCATGGATGACTGCATACCAGCAGGATCTGCGTGCCTACCCACTCTCTTGTGCTGCTTCTAGCACTTGTTGGGTGCCTCTGCTGTGAGCTGTTTCCTGTTCTAGGTTGCCAGAGAGCACGGCAAAGTGAATACTTTTTTTCTGGATCTGTTCCAGCAAACCTGGCTAGAAGAGAAGTAGAAGCCAAGTCAGGCCGGCTTAAGGTTGCTGTGGAGTTGCAGTCTCAGATTCCGGTTTAAATGCGCTTTAGCTTGGGGTGCAGCCACAGAAGTGGTCTTCTCACCTCTTGTTTTGCTTTTGCACTTGTATTCTTATACTCGCACAAGTATTTACCTAGCTGCAGAATGAGCTCGGATCAGAAGTGGATGTGTCTGAATAGTACAAAATTTTTCTCCTGTGAAATGTAAACGTAGGATTGATTTTCCTGCACGGTGATATGAAGAGTTGTTGTGGTACAATAGGAAGGAAGGGGGAGAACTACCCTCTTTCTGTTTACAGCAGAAATGTTGTATTACACAATCTTTATTGCCATGGAACAGTAGAAGTTGCTGTCTCGTAACTTCACTGGAGGGTAGAGGGTGTCCTTAGATGATAAAGGGAAAGGATCAAGTTAAAACTTCTGTTGAGAATTTGCAGTAGGAAGCATAGTTGGTAAGTAAATTGAGCATAGGCAACAGTATCTGGTGTGATGGAATCGGATTCTGTCCGGGGTGTAGCTTCATGGACTGGTTTTGAACTGACTGATGGTTTAGTGCTTCTCAGAATAGGCTAAGCTGCCTCCATCTGTGTTTCCTCTTATGCATCCACTGATCCTGAGGTGGATCTGGTGCTTGTCTGATTCAATAGTAAGCTGATTGAATTCTCTACAATAGCAGAATACTAATTGGGTGAAAAACTGCTCACTTTACATTAATCTTCCTGCCAAATTTCTTGAGCCAGCTTAATTTGAACTGACAAGTGTTAGAACTTGTGCAGAGGAGGTGCGGGCAAACCCTCTCTGGCTTTTAGTAATGGTGTGTTGTTAATTTGGTTCAGTCACACTGAAATCGTATTTGGAGGGCTGAATTCTCTTTTGGCTTCGTTTAATTGCTGGGCAAATCAAGTGCTACATGTATAATTCGGTTCTTGTAATTTTCTCATTCCCTTACTGGGTGTCCAGTTTGAATGCATACTTATCACTCACAGCTGCAGTTCAAATGTGCATTAAACATGAAAATTGTTACATTGAAAAATTGGATGCTACCTATTGCAAATTATTAGGTTTCAAAATAGCAGGTAACTTTGACTAAATCAAAGTTCAGAATATCTGAAGTAGGGATAATGCCAGACCAGTTGAATTGTAAAGAAAAGCTTATTAATGTTTCAAAGTACAGGGGGATGAGTGACACTGAACTTGTCAGGGTAGTTTATGTTCTTAGCAGCCAGGCAAAGCATGGCACATTGGTGGAACTATTCACTCAGGATAGTAGAAGACATGAGGTTCTACAGAGTTTGTGGTGGCCATGCTGCTTATGTTGTATTTTAGTTCTAAAATACACTTGTAAAACATACTTCAGACCTTACACAGAGTATGAAGTGCATGTTTGCTAGCATCAGTAACAAGAAATGGAATTGTATATGGTCTGTTCATCTGAAAAAATACTTTATTACTGTTTGTTTTAGGGACCATTGTATCTTCCTCTGCACTGAATGATTCCCTAACTCCTAGGTTGTGTCAAAATGCTTTAGGACCAAAAGGGTGTGTCTGAAGCAGGAGTGTGCAAAGCATATCGTGATTGTAGTTGCTCTATAATGTTCTTTTGTGCATGCAGTGCATGCTTCAGATTCTGCTTTGGTGCAGACAACTCAGAAACAAGTTTGTAGTCATTTATATTCCTGTTGTATTTAAACTGACAAAATCTTTTTTTCTGAGAAAATTAACAGTGTGAATATTCCATCAAGGTCTCACTTCCCTTCTTGTAGCTGACTTAGAGCACAGGTAACAAGAGTTAAACTTAAGACTGTAAGCTTACTCACATCTCAAGTATTCAAAGCTTTTGACCAGAAAGGTGATGGCATTTGTTCTGTTGGCTAATCAATTTACAGTAAATTATAAATTAAATTCTTTAAATATTATACTGCTTACATCTGAAAGGAATTCAGTAAAGTTCTGAAATGAATTATTTTGGTGTTCTTGCTGTGTGTCTGGTAGTAGCAACAGTGGTCATGAAGCTTCATATAGCCAGACCGGGCTACTTAAATTAGCCTAGGTTAGGTCTAGATTTAAATTTTTAAAGCTTCTTAAAATAATTACTTAAACTTTTTTCCAATGAACGATCTGTTTGCAGCAAGTACTTCCTTTAAGGAATTGGGAAGGTGCTTTTGAAATTCATTCTTCCAGGCTATATCTGTAGAAAGATGCAGACATTCTAGTATTTTGAAGTGTACTGTAATAATTCGACTTAAATATGTATTTGTGTTTAATTTTTTCAGTCGGCAAACATGGAGGCTCAGCGTGCAGGTGTCTCAGAGGACAATACCCCTTTGTCAACAACCAGTACAGGCTATGTTTTGCCAGAAGGAAAAATTATGCCAAACACAGTCTTTGTTGGTGGCATTGATATAAAGGTATTTATATACTTAAAATTGCTTAAGATGGGTATAGGGCACTTCAGTGGGAAGGAAATGGGAATTTAACTCCTGGGGTTTTTTATTTAATGTGTCTTTACCAATTTTAAGGTATTGCAGTGTCATGAGAGAATTTTGGAACAGGTGGGTAACTTCAGTTCTTATGGTCGTAGAAGAAGGGTTTAAAAAATGGTACTGGCTGCTTTAAATCAGTTCTACACAGTTGAATGTGTTTGAAGAAGTTTAAGACTTGGTTTCTTTTAGATGAATGAAGCAGAAATTCGGAGTTTCTTTGAACGATATGGTACTGTGAAAGAGGTGAAAGTAATCACTGACCGAACTGGAGTTTCCAGAGGGTGAGTAGAACATGAATAGTTGTTTCAGGTTGCTGCCTAGGTGGTTGTAATTCTGTCGTAGATGTTAGGAGCAGCTGCTTCGCAACACACTTGACATGCTTAAGCCTTAATGCTAGGTGCATTTTTCTGTCGTGGTAAATTAACGCTGTGAAACCTGTATATTTATATTGTTCTGTAATCTGTATAATCTTACAAAGAATAGCCTGATTTTTCTGACTTCAGTTTATCTGTTCAGGGAAAAGAGGGTTATTGCCACTTAGCCAGTGGAAACAAAGCTTGAAACTTGTATGATGCTTATGCAGACAGATGTTTCATAGGACTTTTCTGATGGCTAGAGTAGCCATCAGAAACAACAACCTGGGGGAGTTCAGGATGACTAAGAGAATGGGTAGGTGATCTATTCCAGGCAGTAGGACTGCTATCTTCTGACACTCAGGGATAAGTTAGAGAGAAAACAACCAAACTCATTTGGCTGAAGAGTGAAACTGAACAAAGTTGAAGCAAGGGAAGTTCCCGCTGGATATATAGAAGAATTCTCAATTAATTGTCTGTGGTGAAACAGATAAGGATGTGTAGGACCTTGGTTCTGGGGAAGCTCTTCCCGGTTTGAAGTTATCCCTGCTTTGAGAAGGAGGCTTTACTCTCTGGATATTTCTTCTAGCACAGTTCCTTTTCTATCATTCTATAAGCAGATCCTAAAAGGTCTTGTTTTATCTTAGGCATATGTATTAATTCATGGGCTGGAAATATGTTTTATTTCCTCATATCACTTGCTAGTCTTCATGGTGAATTCTGATGTGCCATTAGGCAGTGTATGTTCTGAGTATTAATAATGAATTGGCATACTCTATTAATTGGCACAACTGTGTTCCTATAATGCTCTGAAATTATCTTCCATTTTATGGACTAGATAAACTAGGGGGGCAGTGAAATTGAAAAACCTTCAAGGATAACTTCCCCCACTGGTACTATGTTCCTGTAATGCCTGCCTTCATCCATACTCTGTACTAAATACAAAATTGGATGATAATTCAGATCTTAAAAGGCTTTTTTTTACTTTGAGTTAGTAATATCAACAATAGTGCTCATTTTGAGTAGCTGAAATGGAAGAATAGCCCTTCTGTTTCATACTACTCTAGAATCTGGCATTCAGTTCCTTTCATCTGGCCCATTAGTATATGCTGCTGGTCAGCAGTAAATAGATTTCATGCTGAATTATAAATTCATGCCCTACTTCTGTCATGCAGTATAATGTACCTGGCATATATGCTGTTGACAGATCTTCTTCCAAATGATGCAGCTAACAGATCAAAATGTGATTATTGAATAACCTGGTTTTTCTTTTTCAGGTATGGATTTGTATCTTTCCTGGACAATGTGGATGTTCAAAAAATAGTGGAAGTAAGCTCTTTGTCTAAAATATCTGAAGAAGTTAATACATGAAGGTTGGAGATATGTTCAGGGGAAACCAAATTATGTACCCTGTAGAGTAAAGGCAAGGCCAAAAAGCAAACTTGCTGAAGTCTCTACTGGTGGGTAGAGCCTTTGTATATTTGAGAAAGAAACAAAATTAGTCTTAGCCTTGGTGTACTTGAATGTCTCATGTCATTCTGTTTCTGGTTGTTCTCATTCATTTATGTGCTTGAAAGACTCACGTGTATGTTTGGCTGCTTGCTTTCTGTATCGGATGATCATCTTTGAACCCTTGTGCTTTTGGCAGATAAATAGTCGGCATTATTACTGGGAATAACAGTAACATGGAAAACAGCATTAATTTTTTACTTTCACCTCAGCAGTTGAAGTATGTGTTTCTCTTGCAGTATTTGTGCATTTGGATGTTACCCAGAGGGCAAGTATTTTTTAAGCCTCCTAGACTGTAAGATGCAACTTGTTCACATGTCATACAGTTTTCCTGTAGTTCACACAGGAGGTAAAGGGCTAGAACTGTTATAGCTCTCCTGCTCTTAGAGTTCAGTATCAGAGAAATTTTAAATTTCGGTGCTTGCAACCAAATCTGTTATTTGGCTCCGATAGACTTCAGCAGGTCACAAACCACTGACAAAGCTTTTTGTTTTGCTATCTCCTAAAATGGAGTGGAATAACTGAAAATAATGTGTATTGAAATACTTCCCTCTGAAGTCTTTGCTTCAGAAAACTCCCATCTTCCTAGAGGATGAACAGTCTCTCACTTGCTTCTGAAGCTCTCAGATAGAGTAGATCTGGAAGACAAATCCAGATAAGTGTGCCAGGCACCATTCTAGTGTTCTGTGATATGTTCAGCTGTGTTTACTGGCTGTCCAGCTCCTTAAAGGGGAAGAGAACATGTTCAAACAAAGTGGAGAGCAGTGAAATTTAAGCGGGAGGTTCTTGATGCTTGCCAAAAAGCTTCAAAAGCTTGCTTTCTTTAACTCATGGTAAGCTGACAAAAATACTGCTGTATTTGGACTTTATATGAGATCACCTTTTTTTACCATGGGTTACAGTTATTGTACTAGATCAGTGTTGGAATGCTTGCTGTGAGGCAGCAACCTCTTTAGAGGTCTCGAGTAGCATTGTCATTTGATCCATGCTCATTGATGTTTTTCTGTGTATTTCTTCGAAACTATAAAAGTGTTCTGTATCTCTACTAATATAGGACTCACTGATGTGACTTTGTATACCAGAGGTCTTGAAAGACTTGGAGGTATATATGGTGGATTTTCTTTTCAGTGTGAATTGCAGGTGTACAGGCAGTAAATAATTGCTGCCTTGTCAGGAAGAAGCATGTCCAGATAGAAGTCATCTTACAGAGCTGTTGACTTCTGAAGGGGATGGAAAAAGGGAAAGAATGAACATCTGCATTTTAGAGCTCAAGTCATAAGCAGAGATCACCTTGCTAAGCTGTTTTGGACATTATCTGTAGTGAGTGGTCACAATGTTTTATGTAAATGAACACAATAGAGTCTCTCCATGGTTAGCACTCTAGATGCCTGTATTTATCTGCCTAGCTCTATAACTTTGTGCAACCTGAAAGTATTTTTTTGTCTGATTCCATTTGTAACTGCACTTCAGTCCATCATGAACTTGTTAGCAGTTCAGAACAGAAAGCTGCCTTCTGTTTTGAGGGGAGGTCTGTCTTCCAAGAGCTCTCATTGCTCAGGTGGAAAAGGTGGTTGCATGGTTCTGGGCACAGTATTGCAGGATCAGTTAGAAAAAAACCAAAACAAACCTGTCAAACTACTAGTCAGGGTGTTTCACCTTTTTTCCACCCATGTCTTATTTATTCTATTTTTATCAGTATGAGAAGATGATTGAAGAAGACATTTTTTTATATTATCTTTTCTGCTTATTTTGCTTATTTTTACATTGGACAATAAAGCTGCTTCTGTCTGTTCGAAGCACTTTCTTTACTAGAAATGTGAGAACAAGTTTATTGAGGTGTCTGTTGAAATTACAAACTGCATGTTTTTCTTCTGAAGCAGGCAAGTCCTTAGTGTGTGGCATGACATGATAAATCTACATAGTCTGTACCTGCATCTAATTCTGATCTTAATACTTGGTACTAAGTTTGTTAATTGGGGTAAGACAAAAATCTCCTCAGTGTAAAGCATTTATAAACATCAATGTAGCCCTCTGAACTGTAACAGTACCTAGTTTAGGTAGTCATGTATGCTATGCACATCTTCATAGGTATGTAAACATGTTTTTAGTTACCATTTTAGCAGAGGATGTGAGGTCAGACCCAAAAGTGAATTCTGTTTTGGGAGTTTTGTGTGGAGAAGTTTCTGAGCACCTGAACAAACATTAATCTGCTTAAATCCATGTATTAAAGCAGCTTTATATACTTCAGACTTAAACTGTAATCTTGTAGAGAACAGATCTTACAGGCCCTCTTCTACAGTCAGTCCAAATAAACCTAGAAGTGTAAGCATGTTGTGGTGCCATTTCAACCTACATTCATCAGTGAATGTGTTAGTTTTCAAACTCTTAAGCAGTTTCACTGAAGAACATAGAATTCAACTTCTGCAGGGAGGGAGAGTGCTTTAAATTCTTCCTGTGCTTTTGTTATGGCTCCAGATACTGTGCTGCAGAACAGTAATAAGTCACTGATCATTGAAAGTCTGGAATCCTGCCTTCTGTGTGAACTAGCATTTCGGCAGAACTTGGGAGGATGAGAAGTTACATGTGTTTCCAGCATTTGCTGACTACTGAGGAGTGCTTCCAGCCCTGTCTTGCAAGTCTTTCAGATGCTGGGTTTGGGTATTTGAGGAACATGCAGACCTTACTTCAGTTTCACTCTTTCTTGATTAGTGCTACATAGATGCTTTGGCCAGAAAAGTTCTGAAATGCCAGTGTGCTTGAATGTTCTGAAGGAATGGACTTGAAAATTTCTCTAGAGAAAATACAGTAATGTGCAGGTAAACAGTGGGGTTTACCCCTTCTGTTTCCTTTAATACTAGGTGTGCAGCTTCTAACGTGTTAAATGGGAGCGTCTTAGGAAGGTTGTGGTAAGGAAGATAAGTGATGATGCAAATGGGGTTTCAAGGGAACTATGGTCACTATGTAAATATCCTTACTGAGGCAAGAATAGTTGAAGTCTGTGTAGAAAATGAGAAGGCTGACAGTCACTACTAATACATAGTTGCAAACTACTGGTAGTGTATGTTGCTGTTGAAGCAAGTGGTGTGTAAATGGGTTTGGAAAGGCAGTAGGCAAATGAGTGCCAAGAGTGTTGCAGGAAATTAAAGGTAATAGGTGTAAGATGTTGAGGCAGGAGAGGAGGATGGAGGCTGTTGAGCCTGTATGTGAGTTGAGAATACTCTGCTGTAGAAGCAGAGTATAGTGTATAGTCTCTTTAAAATCAAACCAACCACCCACCTTGCTGATTTCCCAGTTTACACAATAACCTGTTTTTCAGTCACAAATCAACTTCCACGGCAAAAAGCTGAAACTGGGGCCAGCAATTAGAAAGCAACAAAACTTGCGTAAGTATATATAAACAAATTTCTTCATATTACAAGTATATATTAGAGTTGTTTTTAATTATATGTTAACATCCTCGCAAATCCTTTTTATCTGATGCAACATGTATATTACAGTTAAACTTCAGTTCTGAGTTTTATGACCTCACTACTTGTGTGATGTACAGTTTTGGTGGTAACTCAGTTTGGTAGCACAGTACTATACAGTTAATGTTGAGTTAAATTTGAGAGTCAAAACACTTAAGGATTTTTGCAGCTTGAATTCAGATTACTAATGAAATACATGTGAAAATGTCTTACTGCTGTATTTCTCTTTGCTTTAAAATAAGGTTCTTATGTACATCCCAGCCCATTAATCCTCAATCCTCCTGCACCACAGTTCCATAGTGTATGGGGTAATCAAAATACAGAGATAGTTGTGCAGCCTCCAGCTGTAATGAGCCCAGTAACACAGTATGTTCAGGTAAGACTGTTAATGTCAATGATTTTGAAACATAATTAATTAAATATTTTTGAAGGTGCAGGCACATACAACTTTAGTAATGTGTATTTGACACTCCAATCTTCATGTACCAGCTTGTTTTCATATTACCTTCCCCAAAAAGAAGCATCTGACTTCAAACCACTTTAAAGAATGTCAACAACCTTGGAAAATTAATTCATTGATGTGATCTCTTTTGTTATAAAACAAAGGGAGATACTTTTTATTTTGAGAATGAGAGGTGGAGCTAAGATTTAATTATGTAACAGTTCTTACAGATGCACTTCACAAATCAAATGCATCCAGATATTTAATGTGCTGCTGCCCTGTGTCAGAATAAACCATAAACTTGAAAAAATACTTTTTCTAAATATGTATGGAATCAGAACTTGGCTGTGGTACTCTGCCCCCCCCCCTTCTTGTTTCTGAACTACTATTGTGTCTTTGTAAGAATACAATGTAACAGCATCTGCTGTTAAACAGCTGTGACCAATACTGTACACCTACAGGACATCACTTGATTGGTACTTAAGCATTCTTACTGAGATGTAGGCAGAATACTTCTAGCATTGTTTTGAGTCCTATACAGTGAATAGGTGGCTTTCCAGATTATGGTCTCTTCCTGTATTAACCCTACATGATACGACGATCCATCAGGGCAATATTTGTCACACAGTGATTGTTTTGTGTATTTTTCTTAAGCAAATGAAGATGAGCAAACTGCAGTGACTTGCATAAATATTTTTTCTGAAGTAGAGCACTTGACAGTAGATCTGTTGCTGATTCTCTTGGGTCTATTGGGAGAGTGAAATAGTGTCGGAGGAACTAATTCTCTTAAATGCTGGAATGTGCCTTTATTCTCTGAAGAAGCTGAGAAGGTTCCAGGTTAACATTGTGTTAAAATGCTTGCAGTGAAGAAACGCCTGGAAACTTCAGAACTGTAATACTTAGTCTGCCTTTGGCTCCAAGAACCTGATATTCAGTCCATTACTTCATGGTAGTTGATCTGTTTCAGATCTATTTTAGAGAGTTTATGGGATGAGTTCTGAAATGACTTTAAGATCAGCTACAAGCAGATGTGGGATTTTTAGATATGTAATACAATCTCACTTCTAGAGTTTTTTAGTGCCTGAAGCTATGAAGCCCAATGGGTAATCTAGAAGGGTTGCTTTTAAATAGTAAAGCTAGTCTGAAACAGGAATTGAAGTTACAATGTGACTACATACCTCTAAAAATGTGCTTCTGGCTTTATAAATACCTTTCTAATATAATACTTTTTATCTTGCTTCAATCTTGCATTTTTTAAAAAACCTTTCATTTTTGCAGACATATCCATACAGTTCACCAGCTTTATTGATACAGCAGCAAGTTCCTGTAGGATACCAGCCAACCTACAACTATCAGGTACGTAACTTAGTAGCAGCAGAAAGGTTGGTTGATGCTTAACAAAACTTAAATGGAATAAAGTGTTAACTGGAGCCTGATCTTTCTGTGTTTCTCTTTCTGTGAGTGCTATTTCCCTTCAGCTCCTGCTTCACAGAAAAAAAAAAAAAAGTGATATTCTAATACAGTGAAAACATTTTAATAACTTAGCATACTTCTTTAGTTTATTTTTTTTTCTTAAATATGCAATGATAAGAGAACTTCCAAATTAGCAAAAGGTAGATGGATCAGCAGTACTTTTTCTCATGGGAAGGAATTTTGTGGTTTTACATGCTGTAGTGCAGGTAGTTGATGTTAGTTACTTAAAATAGAATCACTGAGTCTTACCAGACCGTAAATCCGGGATGTATATAGAGGGGATGTGCTCCTGACCTCTAAAAGTGGCACTTAGCTGATACTGATTTTTTTGAACTCAAGTGTGTGGGTAAGTCCTATTACTGAAACTAAACTAGAAGTAGTTTAGCAACTGGAAGGAACTACAGGTTTGAGAAGTTTTCAGTGTTGCTGCTGTGATTCCACTTATTTTCCTGATCTTTGGAAATATTTTTTTATTTAAAAATCTTGGAATGAGGAGAGGAGGAAGTTGAGTTTGTGGTAAGGATGACTTTGTGTTGAAGACTACATGAGGTACACATGAAAAAGCTATCTTGCTGGACAGAAGACTTCTTAACTACTGTTTAATGAAAAATCCAGACATGAAAAGTTATAAATGGTGGCTTTTAAAAAGTCTGTGTTGGAAATGAATCAATAAAAGCTGGTTCTTGTCCAATTCTTGTTTAAGGTTCAACCACAATGGCTTGCTGGGGAGCAAAGAAATTATGTTATGCCTCCGGTAAGTCTACAAAGTTAAACTTCTGGCTTCTCAATTAGCACACTGTTTTCACAGTTTAATACTTGAAGTCAAACTGCTGTGTGACTGGTTCTGTATGTAATCTGGTCTATACAAATCTGTAGCTGCTGATAAGAGTAGGTAATTGTTTCGGATTTCCTACTGACATGGTGCTTTTTCAGGGGGGCTGCCTGGCAGAACAGAACTACCTGTTTTATGGCATTACTCTGTGTTCTGGTCACAGAGTTCTGGAAATTTAACATGAATGGAATTGATTTTTCATAAAGTTGAAGGAAAAATAAGCAGTGACCTGATGCACAATCCTGTGACATCCTTAAAAGATCTGTATAATGTTACTGCTTATTGTTGCAATTTTTTTAAATTTAAAAAGCCTCAATATACTCTGCTCTGCAAGTACTAATTATTTTTTTGGCTCCTTTTAATAGCCTTTAAAATTATTTGCCAGACTACTGCAGACTGTAGATGGTGCTGAAGGCTTCTAAAGAAATTGCTTGCTTTCTGTGACTTCACACAAGAGACATCCACAAGAGAGGAGAAAATCTTATGTATTTCTTTAAGTGTTGGAACTTAAACTTGCATCTGAGGGCATTTTTAGGTTCCTTTGGGTATAATCTTGTATTTATTGAGTACAGTTCCTATTAAGCGTTTAAAAGCTGTAATACTTAATCTTCTTCTGAACAGTAGTCTTTTAAGCTAATTCCCAGCAGATGTCTGTAGAATTTGTGGAAGGTAAATGGGGAAAAATGAAGGAAATTGAACTTTGTACATGTATATTGCTGCCCACAAGCATCTGATCATATTACAACAATACTTTTATTTCTGCTCACTTTCAGTCATGAACTAAGCTTTGTTTTCAACTTCTTGGCAGAGAAGCAGCCTTTTTGTTTCCATGGATAGTCTGTGTTTTTTAGTGAGAATTACCTTTACTTAATGGGGGCATAAATAAATAGAGTTCAGAAGTCACTGAAATACTGATTACCCTGTTGACTTGAAATAATTTTTATTGACTACCATCCATGAATGTGTAGTATGTCACAACAATTAAATGGTAGCAAGCCAAAGAGTTTTTAGAGTAGGTGTGCATCATGGTTCTCATTAGACATTTTAAACCTGATTATATGAGCAGAGAATTTTTTTGGAAGTAGCTCAGTTAAGTGACTCTTAAGCATTCCTCACCAGATTCTTTGAGGACAAGCATGTAAGGAGATAGGAAACTTCATCCTTCAGACTACTGCTTTATAACTACATATTTGTTTGGTGGATAATCACAATTCCATGCATAAATGGAATGCCTACATTGTGATGAGGTCAGATATGATGATACCCTTTTTGATGGTTTGGGATGGTGCTCAGAAAAGGAATAGTGTCTGAACATTGTAGGCTTCTGCCTCTCCCAGTATTGTCAGCTTGGAATTACAGTTCTGGTGTTGAAGGGCTTTTGAGAGTGCTGGGTGGCACACCTTGTGTATAGTCACAAACAATATCCTTAAGACTGGTGTTGCAAGAAACTGAAAGCTACTGTCCTGTCTGGGTAAACCTGACTAATTTGAGGGGGGGAGGGGAAAGTTTGGCCCCTGAAAAGTGATAATACTTAACCTTGTCTTTGATCCTGGTAAAATTGTCTGTAAAAGCTGCCAATCCTCTCTGGAAGCATCTGGAAGGGTGCTTCCATAAAGAGTAACTACTTTATCAGCCTCTTTGCTATTGTAATTAAACTCTGCACTGGGTTACCACTGTACTGTAAGCAGGGAGAAGTAGGGAGAGGTTTCTTCTAAAAAAAAAAAAAATCTGTAAAATGGCTTGTGCTTTTCTAGACCATTTTACATCTTAAAAAAATTCAGTTAATTAGCATGAAGGAAGCTTCAAACAAGAAAGGAACTGTACAGAGAGAAGCAACTTCTTGGAAGGGCAGCAGTAGTAGATGTTTTGCTTCCCCTTTCATTTGATTATAGTGCTTAATTTCTTGAAGTTATGTGCTGGTTGTCTCAAATTCTCAGTGAATTCCTTCATTGATCAATATGCTTGGTGGCAAAACCCATACATGGAGGAAGTAGGTTGGGGAGCTAAATCTCAAGAGTGATTACAGTGGGCAGGAAAGATGTTAGAATACATGCTTTTTGGAAGAAAGTAGAACTGTCTTAATGGATCAAGGTATGGTATTTCCCCCACTCATGAAACTTTATCGAAAGTGTGAAGATAAAGTTGGCATACTTATGGATAGGTGAGGACCAGTGACAACACAACTGTGTGCATTTTCCTAGTGTTACTGAAATACTGCAATATTAAAAAAATTACAGGTTTATACTTCAGTAAGCTATCACTGCACTGAGGATCCAGAATTTATACAGACAGAATGTGCTGTTCCAGAGCCTGCACAGTCGTCTGCCAACAGTCCACAAAAGGTAAGTGCTTTCTCAAAACTAATGCTTTTTGTCGATCCTATTCCCAGAAGTTTGCATATGTGGTTTAGTAAAGAGGGCCTCTGACAGGTCTCCTAGAAATTAAGGTTGCAGTTGCTGTATTAAACAGTTTGCTCCATCTACTGTATCTTTCTGTGTACAACGTCAGAAGCTTCACATTTTGTTGAAACTATTAGTGCTTGTCTGTAGTGCTGAGGGCTGTATAAAATGCATGTTCTGCTTTAAGTATAATAATGTTTTTAAGTGACAAGGCTTTCCTTAGTCTGAGAATTACAGGGGAAATTGCAGGTACTGAAAAAGCTGGTTAGGTAGTGCTGCCTGCTATCTCTCAGATTTATTTTAAGCTTCAAGCCTATGAATTGGTAACACTTTATTCCCTTGTTCGCTTTCTTTTGTGGAAGGTGATCCCAGTTTGGTCAGCAGTTTGCACTGAATTCAATTTTGAAAGGAGACTTCCTTTTTCAGCTGTCACCCTATTCCACAACTGAACTGAGATGTCACTGTTAGAATCGTTATGTTGTAACATCTAAGGGTATTAATGAGTTACCAGCATTAAAAGATAAAAAAAGACCAAGAGCTCAGAAAACATAAATAAGGCAGTTGAGAGGAATCCTGAATGCAAAGTAAACAGTGACACCCACACTGCTGGTAGTGGGCTAACTAAGAAAATCAGTATTGTTGTAGATGTATAACTGTATTTCAGAAGTCTGTGGACAGAAGCATACAAACAGTAGTATCCTGTCTGTTTAATCCCGAGAGCCGCCTGAGGAACACCTTTGTATCGCAGGAAGACTACTTTAAGGTATGTAGTGAAAGCAAAATCATATCCTAAACCACAGCTGACCTTCAACTTGTTCACCTGCAAGATATCATAAAGATTAAGGGTTTCATATCTAGAATGCCATTTGAATTTTTTTCTTGTACCTGCTCTGGGATGTATGGGTTCAGCTCTGAGTGGATTTAATCAAGACTGCATAAAAAATTGCTTAACAGTCAACTCACACTTAAGAGCATGAGGCTTGCTGATCCTTCCTCAATGACAATTTTTGAAAGGACAGTGGGTTACTCCCCAGTTTGGATGGAGGATGTTGAGTTTGAGCCTTTTTGTAGTCTTTACACCAGTTAAGTACCCACTGTGGATGGTAGCTCTTCATACTTTGTGTAAATGCCTATGCTTTAACCAATAAACTACTCCATGCTGGTAGCAGGTCATCATATTTTTGCTGTGTGTGTCTTCAGTCTTTGTAGAATTGCAGTTTCTGATGCTGTTCCAAGTGATGTTTAATTTCTGTTGTTTATTAATCTTATAAGACTGCTGTTTTTTAAAAGGACAGACGCATGAACTAGGCACATATACTCTGAAACAGGAATACAGAAGCTGTATTTATCAGTTTTGGAGGGGGGTAAATTAGTGCAGAATGTCTTGAGATACTTTTCATGAAACTTCAGTTGCTTTATTCCAATCATTATCTATAAAAAATTGTCTTCCATCTTTTCTCCTGTGTCAATCTAGGAGAGGAAGGTGCATCACTTCAGAAGAGGAAGAGCAGTACTCAAAAGTGTTTGAACAAAGACTTTAAGAGTATCTGAATTGATTAATTTGATGTTACTACAGTTCAGTTGAGCAATGTATGCAGTATAACCTTTTTCAGAATGTTGCTTCCAGTTGAAGTTTGTGTTCCTGTTCTACCTGTTTCAATAGTTGTTTTTGCTTGAGTAGCTTGAAGTTTAAAGTTAAAAGTTGACAAACTTCCAGGTTTTATTAATTGTTTGCATGTTTCTGCTGGTAACTGGAATGTTAAAAGAGTTTTTATGTAGGAAAAACACATTGTTTTTGATGCATGTGGATTTTCTTCTGAGCTTTAAGGTACAGTTTGTATGTTACACTGAGTTTTTCTTAAACCACAATTTGACTAATACTGACCAGTTACCTCTTGAAGTTTAAAAATGGAAGCAGTTATTTGCCCAAGAGTTTGTATTTTACAACTGAGCTCTCAATGTCTTCTGTTCCACTGATTAAGTTGTAACTTAGCTGAAGCCCTTAAGTCCTGGTTGTCTTTGGACTACCTAATCAATGTGGTTACGTTCCCGAATGACAGTTGATGTACCTACAGTCGTGAGCATTTATTAGTTTTGGGAAAGTAATTAAGAGAACCCTAAAATTCCTATATGTAATTTAAGATGCACGAATTAGCTGTATTGGCTACTCAGTAGAGTACACTTTTTACTTGAAAAATTTTAGCAACACCTGTATGTTAAAATTGTGAGAGGAAATACTGCCTTTAAAATATGCCTTAATGTCATGCAAACAGTTAATCAAAGAATATCTGTAAGCCTATTTTAATAATTATGTAGATTTTAGTCATGTAATTTGAAAGAAATTTTTATTTTGACTTGGTTTCCCAGATTTCTGGTGACATGCTAGTATAATAACTAGAGTTAATTTTAAACTATCTTGAAAAAAGACTTGGAGCATAATAAAGATTTGTTGACGCTATTAAAAATGTATTGCCCTGTATGAGAATTCCAATTTTGTAGCAACAAACGTCATTTTCTTGTTACCAGCTGCAGTTTTGAAAGAGTAGAACTGAGAACTGTATTCAGTCTTGCATGTTGGGTCCTAGTCTGCTTTTCTCATCCTACTCCAACACCTCAATTTCTTCAGACAAAAAAGGACATGATGCCTCACTTGTTGAGGATGTATACATGAGTTTGAATAAGATTGTATGTTCTGCTGCAGATTTCCAGAAGGTTTAGAAGTAGTAATGGCTAGGAAAAGACTTGCCCAGAAGTAGATGTTAGTGAAATGTATACAAGGGAACTGAGCTGTTGCAGGCCTGGACATCTAAGGGAATATGGCTGCAGCATGGAAAATATTCAAGGCCTGCTTGGGAGTGCTCTGGATGAAACTTGATTTAGGGGGCAGGGGGAGAATAGAAATGATTATAGGTTTTGAGCCCCTTTATGCAGAGTTGTACTGATGTTCTGATAATATTAACAGCTTTGCTTTTTCAGGTCAGTTTACCTTTCCTCTGCTCAGACTGTTCTGCATGTACCTAAACAGCCTACTCAGGCTGTTAAAGCCATGATGTCAGTTTATTGATAAAGGTAATTGTTTCTTTGCAAATGCAGATTTCATTTTGGCTTAATGTTGTAGTTGGCTTGATTGCCCTGGGATGTATTTGAGGCTTTATTTGAGCTGTAAGAAAACACAAAGTGCCTGTGTGTACTTCTCATTGAAGAGTCAACACCAAAAGAAGAGATAAAACAAGATATCTACATAGAGTGCATATTTTATGTTTATTTGACCAAGTGTTACCCATAGGACCATCTGGTGAGTGAGTTGATTGTTCAGTATGTTTGAAATGGTGGTGCTAGATAGGAACTGTTCTTGCAAGCATGCTGAGAAGGCTTATCACAGTGAAATGCATAGCCTAGGCCTTATGAGCACCATTTATTTTCTCTTCCATTAGATGATGTTGTGCTGGTTTAGTTAGCCATTTCTCACCCTAAGGAAACTTAGGTTTTTTATTCCCATCTGGGAATTGTACATCTTGTGTCATAGCCAGTAAAAGTAACAAGTTATAACTAAGGACATGCATTTTTAATGTTCTTTTGAAGTACCCTATAAGCGTAACACAGAAACGGTAGGTAAATCTCTTTTGTGTTGCTTTCAGAAAGTTGAAACATCTGTTTAATATGGCTGTAGCTGAAGGCATTTCCAAAATAGGTGCACAATTGGAGCTTCTTGTAAATTTGTACCTCTTGTATTATCAAATCAAGTGGACTGTGTTAGTTGTGAGCTAGTAAGGAGTTCTTATGGATCTGCCTTTGCTTGCACAGAGTACATACAGTCTCTGTGGGACCCAAAAGCATGCAAGTCTCCTGTAAATAGTAATAAAGGTTTTTTGTCAAAAGAAAAATGATTAAGACAAGATAAATATATTAAATTCTTGCCTTTACGTGATATTATAGAATGACACTTGGCTTGTTTTATAGTTCTTTACCTGAAGTGTCCCAGTGAGCTTTTTGGTGCTGTGGCCTTTTCATACTGTGTTCACTAGCCTTGCCACCTGACAGAATTATTCTTGGAATAAGACAGCCAGCCAGATGGTATTCTTGGATCTCCATTAGAATGATTGTCTGGCACAGACACTAATTCCCTGTCAAAATGGAAATATTTTTTCCTTCTAGGTATTTGTGTGCTAAACCAAGATGCTGAATTCTGTCTTATGAGAAGGTGATCTTATCCTTGAAGGCTACAATGAAACAAAAGGCTATTCCCTTAGCTGTATTTCACAGGGTTTTCTTTTGCATACCTTAATGGAACGGATTTTTGAAGTCCTTTAAAGGTATGCAGTCTCTATTTCTTACAGGAATGACTTAGTAGACCAGTATTTTAGGATAGATGTGTAATTTAAAAGCTTGAATGTTTGCAACTTACAATGTAACTGAGAAAGTTTAAAAAAAAGATGATTTCATGCTATAAAGAGGAACTATCAAAGCTTTTTCAGATAGAACCTACATCTCAAGAAAAAGCTTAAGTAGCTTTACAATGTAGATGAATTCTTTTATTTTTCTACTCTGAGGTGAATAGCACTTTAAAGTTTCATGAAGGGGTGTGGAGAGAGAAGGGGAACACTTTCACTGTAACTCTTTTCTTTAAGATGGCACTAGTTGAGGTTACAAAGGCCTTTGTATTGTTCCAGTGACTGTTGTGGCTTTAGTGACTGAACACAAAATTTTTTTCTAGTAGATCTGGAGTGAATGTCTGTGTACTTGGTGCTCAAGACAAACATGAAAAAGGGTTGTTCATTCTTTTAGCTTAAGGTAGGGAGGTTCTAGTATGTACAATAATGAGGAGGACAGGTTTTACATTTCAAGATACGTTGCTCTAAAATATGATGTCAGAGCTGAAAATAAGGATCTTTATTCATACAGTAACTGTTTAGGACTAGGACCATAATTAAAATCACAAAACCTCTCTGAAAACCCCTGAATACATAGTCCAGTAAAGATACATGCTGTAATCAGTCAGTATGTTCCTGATACAGTGGAATATTAGAGGTACTACTTGTAAGATGGTATTTTACCTGTGGGTCTGCAGTACTCTTCTACACTTCTTGGGGTGTGTTTGTAGTCATGCCCTGTTAAGGTTTTACCTGTTAAACTGTTTCTATTGGTACTTATGTAGTCAGGTGTTCAAATTTCAATGTATTGTTTGAACTGTCAAGGAGGCTGATTTTTCTCTTCCCCTACCCAGTTCAAGGTAAGTCTGACTTTATCCACTAATGCTTTCTGTCTTAAATTTAGAGGAATATTGCTGTGCTCAGTAGTGCCTTTTTTTGGCTAGGACAAACAACCAAATGTTTTTCCCCTTTATTTGTGCTGGTTCTTTTAGTACACCATGAATGAGTGTTCAAGGAGTTCTTAGACTTCTTGTGAAGTCTTCCTAGAACAATTTAGGACTAGAACCACCAGTTAATAGAGGTTGTTCACTTTTTTCCCTGGGAGAAATTGGTGCTTAGAACTGTAAAATCATAGAATGGTTTGGATTGGAAGGGACCGTTAAAGGTCTTCAGTCCAACCCCCTTGCCATGGGCAGAGATACCTTCCACTAGATCAGGTTGCTCAAAGCCCCGTCCAACCTGGCTTGTTTGGGGGATAGGGCATCCCCATGTTTCCAGGGAGGGGGCATCCACAACTTCTCTGGGCAACCTGTTCCAGTGTTTCACCACCCTTGCAGTAAAGAACTTTCTCCTTTATATCTAATCTAAATTACCCTCTTCTAGTTTAAAACCATTACCCCTCATCCTACTTATACACCCCCTGATAAGAGTCCCTCCCCATCTCTCCTGTAGCCCCTTTAAGTACTGGAAGGCCGCTATAAGGTCTCCTTGGAGCCTTCTCTTCTCCAGGCTGAACAACCCCAGCTCTCTCAGCCTGTCCTCACAGGGGAGGTGTTCCAGCCCCCTGGTCATTCTTGTGGCCTCCTCTGGACCTGCTTCAGCAGGTCTGTGTCTTGCCTGTGCTTGAGGACTCCAGAGCTGGACACAGCACTCCAGATAGGGTCTCACTAGAGTGGCGTAAAGGGGGAGAATCGCCTCTCTCAAAGTTTTGGTCTGTAGCAGTTCATGTGGTCATATGTGATTGAGCTGTGCAGCCATACAGTTCTTGCCATAGGTTGGCTTTAAACTGATGTAGAAAGCAGTTAAATGATTAAAACAGGACTGATGGCTCCTGTGCATCATGACAAGCATGATAAATGCCTTTCTTAAAATATGCAAAGGGGGATCCTGCATGCATGTGGTGGAGTAATTTTTTAGGAATGCTTGTAATTGGGATGGGTGCACACTTCTACCTCTGACTTTCAGGAGGATATTAAGGCAGGTAACAGAATATGTGTTGGTCAGAGTCCATATGCTACATCATAGAGTAATTTAGGTTGAAAAGGACCTTTAAGATCGAGTCCAGCTGTAAGCCTAACACTGCCAAGTTCACTATTGAACTATGTCCCTAAGTGCCACATCTGCATGTTTAAATACCTTCAGGGATGGTGACTCAACTAGGTGAAGAAATTTTTCCTAAACCTAATCTGAACTTTGCCTGGTGTTGAAGGATTTCACCAGACTCTGGGTACCTCTAGGCTTGCTTTATTAACAACTCAGAGTTGGGCCATCACCTCAGTGAGTGGCACTAGTTAATAAAAAGTGCCCTCTATATATATGATTCTACATAACACGGAATACAAAGAATCTTTGGTGATTTCCTGGGTACTTTCAGCTTTAAATTTATTAATTTTAGAAAGTCCATTATATTCCACAATTTTGCTAATTGCCATTGTTCTGTTCCAATTCTTCTGATGCCACTGCTCACTGATGCAGTTCAGTCATCATGGTTACTTATCTTCTGAACAATCTTAATCATAATTCACATTTAGACTTCTGAAAAAGACCCAAAATATTCTGTTTAACATATACTTTAAAATATGTCTAGTTTTTCATTACCTAGCCTTTCTAAATTGCTTACCCCAAGCTAATAACTTATTTCTTTTGTTATGTCTAAAACCTAATGTCTAAGATAAATTTTTAGTAATTCAGCTTGACTGGGTTTTAAGGCAGCCATGATTAGGTCTGTACAGGGGACAAATGAGCAGTATATGCATTGAACTGCCAGTATTGTTTCTAGAGCATCTGTACTCTTATAAACCTATAAAACAATATGTTAATTATTCCTGCTATTAATAATACTCTAAGAGAAAAGAGTTTTCTAAAAGCTTATTCCTTTTACACCTGGTGCAACTTGAGGCTGTTCCCTCTTGTCCTATCACTTCTTAATTGGGAGAAGAGATCAGTACTCACCTCCCTACAAGCTCCTTTCAACATCCCCAGTTCCCTCTGCTGCTCCTCATAAGACTTGTGCTCTAGACACTTCACCAGCTTCGTTGCTTGTCTTTGGAAATAGCAGCACCTCGGTGTCTGTCTTGTAGTGAGGGGCCAAAAATTGAAGTGTGGCTTCACCAGTGCTTGAGTATAAGGGAATAATCAATCACTTCTCTGGTCCTGCTGGCCACACTTATTTTTGAAACAAGTCAGGATGTCATTGGCTGCCTTGGCCACCTGGGCCCACTGCTGGCTCATTTTCTGCTGGCTGTCCACCAACACTCCCAGGTTCTTTTCAGCTGGGCAGCTTCCCAGCCCCTCTTCCCAAACCTGCAGCATTGCACGAGGTTGTTGTGACCCAGGTGCAGGACCTGGCACTGACTCTTCTTGAATCTCATACAAATGGCCTTGGCCCATCGATCCAGCCTGTCCAGATCCCCCTGTAGAGCCTTTCTGCCCTCAAGCAGATCAACACTCCTGCTAAATTCAATGTCTGCAAATTTACTGAGGGTTCATTCGATTCCCTTGTCCAGATCATTGGCAAAGATATTAACCAGAACTGGCCCCAGTTCTGAGCCTGAGGGAGCATCACTTGTGACCAGCCACCAACTGGTCTTAACTCTGTTCACCACAACTCTTTGGGCCTGGCCATCCAGCCAGTTTTTTACCCAGCAAAGAGAGCACCTATCCAAGCCATAAGTAGCTGGTTTCTCCAGGAGGATGCCATGGGAGACCCAAAAGCTTTACTAAAGTCCGGGTAAACAACATCCACAACATTTCCCTCCTCTATTGTGTCACCTTGTCACACAGGGAGTTCAGGTCAGTCAAGCAGGTCCTGCCTCTCATAAACCCATGCTGACTGAGCCTGATTGCCTGGTTGTCCTGTACGTGCCAAATGATGGCGCTCAAGGTGATCTGTTCTGTAACCTTCCCTGGCACCGAGGTCGGACTGACAGGCTTATAGTTCCCTTGATCCTCGTGGCTCTTGTAGATACGTGTCACATTTGTTCTGGATTTGTGTCACACAGTCAACTGAGACCTCCTCAGCCAGGACTGCTGATAAATGATGGAAAGTGTCTTGATGAGTGTTTCTGACAGTTTGGTTGGCACCTTGGGTGGATCCCATCTGGCCCCGTAGACTTGTGTGTGTCAAAGCGGTGTAGCAGATCGCTAACCATTTCCTCTTGGATTGTGGAGCCTTCATTCTGCTCCCTGTCCCTGCCTTACAGCTCAGGGCTGGGTTCCTGGAGAACAACTGGTCTTACTATTAAAGACTGAGGCAAAGGATGCAAGATGTACTTTAGCCTTATTGTCGTCCTTTGTTGTTTCCCTCTGCACCCAATAAAGGATGGAGATTCTCCTTAGTCCTCCTTTTGTTGCTAATGCGTTTATAGAAATGTTTTTTACTGTCTTTTGCTACAGTAGCCAGATTAAGTTCCAGTTGGGCTTTGGTCTGTGATTTTTCTCCCTGCAAAGCTCTGTGGCATACCCTTGAAGTATCTTCCTCTGTCTTATGTGCTAGGGTAGAAATCTCTGATAGTAGTGTGTTTAATTACTGGGAGAAAATCCTCTTCAGGCTTATCAGGATTTGTAGGACAATACCCCATTTAACTGAGCAGCTGCCCTGTAATTTGCAGGTAGATTTCAAGTTTGCTATACATGTTCTCACCGTAGCCATTGGATGTCTCTCACATTCAGGGCTACAGAAAAGGGTCACTGTGGTAGAGATGTCAGACAGCAATCAAGCTGAAAACAGCATTGATTGAGATGTATACAAAGCATATAGGCAGAACTTTACATTGGGAAGAAAATCTCCCTTACTGTGCCTTAATGCTGTTAATTACCTTTTATTCTGAGCAAATGTGCAGAACTGATTTGTTTGCAATACCAGAATAAAACTTGAAAAAGGGTGTTTTTTCCTTTTGTTAGATACTTTGCTTGTGCAGGTAAGTTACTGGTACAGCACTAAATGTTTGGAATGCTAATTGAGGTTGCTTCCGATTCTACTTTTCACTAGAATAGAGATCTGTGTGTGTAGTTAGCAGTTATCTCTTCTAAGGAAAAATATTGCAACAGATATTTATTGAGAAGACATATCCTGTAAATGATGGTGTTACCTATTTTTGACAGGGGAATAAGTGTGTGTGATCTTCCTATTTGAATGTGACAATAGCTTTCATAGAATGTCATTTGTGCTTATCTCACTGTTGCAACAGTTATTGCTGACTTAGGAAATGGCCAGACTCAAAAATCATTTTCTTAGGTGGTCTGTGGTAGTTTCATTAAAACTACAATTCTCTTCACAGGTTTTAAAAATAGATTTTTTTCAAAGATAAAAAGGATCAATAGTGGTGGAGTTTCAGAAACTATATTTTAGTGTTGTTGCTTGTTAGTAAATTGTGAAGGCTGGGCTGCTCAGCTTTGTTTTGCTGTGGTTTCTGGGGATTTTCTAAGTGCACAGCACTCAAGAATGCTAGGTTGCTAGAAAATGAGGAGCTGCTGTGCTGTGTGACAGTTCACGCCACAGCACGCTTTGTAACACTGAGATAGTACTAAATGTGTCTGCTGGGGTGAAGGAAGCCTGAATAGGGATTTTTGACTTGCCTTGCTACTTGACTTACGTTTCTTCAGCTTCTAATAACTGTCTTCTAGGCAGTTAATTCTATGCAGGAATATCTCCAAGAGGTTCAGGAGTCTTGAGCTGGGGAGTAAGGGGACTGAACTAGAAGATAATCCTAGAACTGACATTTTAGCAAATGCTTGTATGTCCAGGAAAAGAACATTCCTGTGTGAATTCAGGGCCACTGCAGAAACATTTCATGTCTTGGCATAGCTGAGCACGTGTCTGTTGACTCTGTTTCCCTGAGCTTGAGGGGATGGACATGACAGGCCCATCTTGCCTCTGAAGGGTCCCTTAGTCATGCTTTTTCAAATAATTAAACAGATCCTAAACTCAGGCTTAGTGCTAACTGCAAACAGAGCTCCTTTGACCAAGGGAGGTTTGGTTACAAAGTGAGCAGTAGACTGTATGCATTCTTTAAAATAAGCCAAGCTTTAAAACTGTTCTTTCAAATGGCATTCACGAATAAGATGGAAATATTTTTACGTTATAAGCCTTGACTTTTGTCTCTTCTGCTAGACTCTGATCCATTTTTGAGAAACTATACCTGAATATAACAGCCCAGTATGGTGACTGAGCTGGGCACAGCTGAAGGTGTAGGAATTCTTACAGACTAAGGATAGATGAGAAATTCACTGTTTTTTGTAGTATTTCTTATTCACACTACACTTTGTAATACTTCCATGTGGTCAGTCCAGATGGATATTAAAAATCTTAGACAAATGTCTGTTTTATAACCATTTAGGTTCTATTTCTGTATGTTAATCTTCACACTGTGGTGGACCCAGCTGTGCAGTCCATCTTTTACATAGGATTGTACCAGTTGCCATGACAGCGTATAGCTACCTGCTGGTAACAGAATAATAGACATGTGACTTCTTTGATAACTGTCACAATGTAATTTAGTCATCAGCCAGCAGGTGGGGCATTAAGCTAACAAAAACCTAGCAAATACTGTAATATATAAAACGTTTCTCTTACTGAACACTATAGTCTGTCCTTTTTACAATGAAAGCTGTCCGCTGCAGAATGTTGCAGTTCTTATTGTAGACTAATTAATTTCTGTGTTAAAAAAATACAGCTGTAAGAAATGTAATGAAAACATTGTTTAGATTACCAAAGGTTGTGTTACAGTGACTGGGTTTGACAGAAATGCCGGGTTTGTTAAAGCAGGTTTGACACTGGTTCTGAGTATATTGTCAGGACTGAGCTGGGCACTTCATAGGGAAGCAGGATAGGGAAGTTTAAACCACTGATGTATTTTGTAGCTGAAAAATTCCTGTTGGTTTGTTCATAACTCTCTTCAGTTCCTCTCCTTGTGCTTGCAAATCAAATCCTTAAGTGCACTTGACACTTTCAGAGCGGTGTAAGTAGAAAAGGTGCTGATCTTCCTCCTGCTTTCAGGTAACTCTAGTTTATTCTACAATCCCAAGAATTTGATTAATTCAAAATAGTAGAAAGAAAAGCTTGTAGTGATACTTAAAGCTCAGTATATTCTGAATGTATGCATTAAGTCACCTTTGCATTTTTTACAGAGGTAGGATTGAAATGAGTAAGAACAAGGACCACTTTAAACTTGGATACTCATTCTGGATCTTTTTGTAAAAGGAACACAGTAACTGACAATGGATGGGAATGCAGCTATGTGGTTTACCTTTGCTACTAGTGCTTAGTGTTGTCTGTTGTTTTCAGTGTTCCCTAGGACCAGGTCCTTAATAGATTGGTTGGAGGAGGGGGGGAGGTGGTTATCTAGCAGAAATTGTGGATAACTTAATTTTCAGTTGCTGTCTCTGCTTCCCCTAGGGAATTACGAGCTTGCTGAAATGTTTGCTTTCTTGGGTGACATTTTCCAATATAAATGACACTTTATGATTAGGGTATTATGAAGCCAACAGTGTACAGGCTATTAAAAAAAATAGTTAGGGTTCACTTTGATATTTGTTTATCCTACTATAGAAGCACTGCCCAAGAAGCAAAAATTAATAAAGTAGTATTTTGCTGAGTTCCTACAATTGGTGATGACCCTTAACAGTCTTAGTTAAGATCTACTATACTTGTCCAGACCAAGGTTTGTCTAGTTCAGTGTTGTAGGTCATTATTCAAAACCTGTCTGTAAATGGAAAAGTAAAAAGGTGAGAAAATAGATCCTCAAGAACATGCTCAGCTTTTAGCAGCTTGTGCCTCAGGATTTCTGATCTTGTTTTTGATCCTTGCTTTTGTTATATATTGAACGGAGTAGCAAGGCAGTCTGTACTACAGTATTTTGCCACAATATCACAGAATGCAGTTATAAATAAAAGGAGTTTATATTTGCTGCATGAGTCCCATATGTTTTTATGCTTGTCTTTACAGACTTAGTAATGTTTTAACCTAAATAACAATCCATTAATTTGCAACAAAGCTGCTACTTAAAAAAAATAAATCAAACCACAAAGCAAACTTATTTCATAGACCATTAGGATCCTTTAACAGATTTTCTGCCATGCTCAAGTGTTCTGAGAATAATTTAATTTCTGTATTTGAAAAACCCAACCCTGTGATGGAACTGCGTAAAAAGAACGCAGTAGTAGATAATAACTATGTATTATATCTAGAGTTCTCCAGAAGTACTTGGTATTTGTTATACACAGCACTTGAAACTTAGTGTATTCATATATGCTGACTAACCAGCCCAAGATGTCCTGCATGTGGGATTAGAAGCAGCTCCTGAGGCCACAGGTTGTGTCCAGACAAGCTAAATTGAGGAAGTTCTAGTGTGCATGATAAAGTACTGTCCGAATAAGATTCTTCTAATAAATGTAGGGGACATACATAGTTAATAATGACTGTGTTCTGAAGCTTTTGAGTTCAGCTACTACAGTGGTCTCTGAATCCAAGTGGCAGGGCTCTGTGTTTGGGCAACAGATGATGTATTATCTCAAACCAGCTTGCTTGGCCTGTAATGTGCAGCTTCAGAAACTATAAAAATTCATGTTGCTGAGTCTGTTCCCTCACACATGTACAAGCAAAGGATGAAACAGAATTGTATTGTACTGCTAATTATTTTGCATAGTGCTATTAATTATTCTGGAAATACTGCTTTTCAGCTTGGAAAGCAAAAATCTCAAACATCACTGGAAACAGAATTCTGTCTTTAAGCATAGAAGCAGTTAAGAGGATTGGCTGAAATGACGGTTAAGTGCCTCTTGCAAGGCACAGTGGGAAACAGACATGATATTTCTTGCCTGATTCAAGAGAAAAGTTCATTTTTACTTTGGTCTGAATTAAATAATATGGGGAGTTGACCTGTTGGGAAACTTAAGTTTGAAAACTTGTATTTTGTGATACCAAATTTTAAGAATCCTGTTAGCTGCTCTTTCATCCTGTGTGTTGTGCTTCATACCTAGTGATAAAGAGAAGGTGGAGCTAGCAGGGAAAGTGGAGTGCTGTGACTAGTCACAAATGTCATTAGTATTTTCTTTTACTGTATGTTACCTATAACAAAAATATTTTAAATATACAAACTTAACTGTAATGTCAAGGATGAAACTTAATGGGTTTATTTTTCAAATACTGATCCCTAAGTGCATTGCATAGCAGAATAGTGTTTCTGAAGACTTGAAGCAGGTTTTGTACCTTACCATCCCAGAAAACTACAATAGTGAAAAGAGCTTTTCCTGTTAGTAAAATAAAATTCTTCATTAAGTGTACAGATAACATCAGACAAACCTATGTTTTATTGTATCTGTATAAAAATGCTAATGAGTATTGAGTCCACATTTACCTTGTTCTAATACTATTTTGTTAATATGTCATATGTTCAAGTGGCTTCTCTTCAATACCACTGGCTTTGTCTCTTGTGTTACAGATTAAAGTTCTGCATGCTGAAATTCTTCCATAATGGAACTGCCTAGATCAGTATGGTTTTATAGTTTTCAAAATCTGGAACTAATGTGTAGTTCCTCTGTTCATGCTTGTCTCTTGATAACTGAGTGTCTTTGGAGAAGGCTAATCCTGTCCTGAACTGTTACGTCTAGTTGTATCTAGTATAGAAAGTGCTTCTTTATATTAATTCTTTATACTGCCTCTTGGGAGTCTGGGGTAGACCATCGTCCTTGTTCATATTCTCCCTTGCCAAGAATGATCTTATTGGCTATATCTCATCCAGTACGCAACGAAGATAGAAAGTCTTTGCACATTTTACTGTGGAGGGTAAAGCACTGTTTGAAGACTTGAAGGTCTGAGTATTCTTAAAACTTAAAGGTAGGGTAGTTCAGGCCAAGGTGATACTTCTGGGTGTATTAGCGCACTTAAAATATACAGTTCATGTACAACTTGTGTGAGATCCTAAGTTTGGGAAAATAATGAATTCATTACGGCTTTCTCATTCAGTAATCATTGGGACACTTCAGTGATGTGTTTGTTTCCAAACTAGCATGGAGATGCATCTGCTGTGTATGCACAAGTTTGGTTTGCCATACTTAGTAATGATTTTCTTAGGTGTGCATGTTAGTTTTCACCTGCAGGTCAGGAATCTATATGTAATTCTGCTGAGCTGGTGAAATTGTAATTACTGGAGGATTGGCTGTGCATTTTCAGTTGGGTTGCAGCATGTATGAAATTTTTCCTCATACTTGCCTATAAAGATCTTGGCTATAAAAGAAGATTTCCAAGGTTTCTGTATCTTATCTTTAGATTCTCTTCTGCCCCAAATTGATAAATAATTGCCTGAGACTCTTTACCCTTTCATCCTGATAGCCTTACCTGTGTAGGTACATACTTCCAAGGGTGCTGAATGTTGGGGTGTATTCACAGAGCACCTAGGCTCAAGGCACTTTGCCCCAGTTACTGTTGCTTGATGTCACATGATGTACCTTGTACTGAATGTACTGGGTGTCTGTACAACATCTTTCCTAAGTTTGGGACTTCATCAAAGCTTGCTCAAATATATCAACAATACTGAATTTCTGAGATAGTAATTTGAGTGTAAACCAGGCTCTACATACTGCAGTGTCTGTTCATGTGGTGTTTTTCATGTCCTTGTAATGCTGTTACCTGGAAACTAGAGTTGGATCTTAGTCCTGTGCATCCATTGAGACTGTTACAGATCTGATCACTTTGTCACTAATAAGCCTCAAGTGTCGTCTTGTAGAAAATTCCCTGATAACAAATGTGAAATTGACTAGAAATTGCTGTTACCCTCCTTTACCAGAGCTCAGCCTGAGGGCCATGTAAAGCATCACGGCTGCCATGGGATGTATTTTTTTGAAGGGTCTTAACGTTTTTTCCTGTTAAACTAGTAAAGTGGCTTTTGAATTGGGACAAGTGTTCCTTGACTGGAATGTCTGATTGTGATCCAGATCATTAAGTTAAAAGCAGTATCTACTTGGGTAATTTAGATTCTGTTAAGTTCCTATACCAAGCTGTTCTTGCTTCTCCCCTTCTACTACCCAGAAATACTTAATTCTATAGGTTAGGAAATTGTACTTACCAAAAGTACCAGTTTTCAGATCATTGCATTAAGTACTGAATTTCCTGGGACTGTATCTGTGTAGTGTTTATTCAGATGGGAATGAACCAAACTTTTACAAGATATGACTAGTAGGGCTAAAGTGCTCATAAACTTAAGGTAGTGACACATTGTAGTCTGTTGCCTGGTCTAGTCACTGCTTGTACCATTGGAACAGGTGGGCTGCTGCAGATTTGTGGAGTATTTATTTTCTGGGATGTATCTTAACTATCCATCTACTATAAAGGTAATGGACTGCTTAAGACTTAACTAAAAATTTCCTTAATCTTTCTGCATTATTTAAAGTGTTGGTTGCCTAGTCTTTTTTCATTTTAGTGAAATTTAGTCTAATGAGGCTCCATTAACCTTGTTAGTATAGTTGGGCACTAGGTTTCTGGTAGATAGAACTTTTGATGGTTTAGATTTCTAAGAACTACTCTCCCTTGTATGTGAATTAGCTTAATGCAATTGGAGAAATTGAAAAATAGATTAATTGGTTACAGTGCTCTATTAAACTTCTGGAATGTTAAAGAAACAGAAATATGTATGAGTACATATCTTGACTCCTTACTGATAGTACTGAGTAGTGTTTAGTCTGGATACCCACACAAAGGAAAAAGATGCTCTAGCTCCTTCAGTAATTTAGTGTTTCTTGTTAACACTAAGTCTTACTTAGCCTTCTGCACTGCCTTATTACTAGTTGACCTTTTATATAGGGTTTTCAGTTGTAGTTTTTTGAAGTACCTTACAAAAAGTAATATAACTCTCAATTTTTTTACTTTTGAGAAGAGATGCAAGAGTAATACAATCTGAAACAGGTCATAGCTTCTCTCATGGTTGGTTAGATTGGCTCTTCTGACAGAGAAAATCTGGCCACCATTTTTATCACCTAGAGCAAGAGCTGCTTTAGTACCAACTTCAATACAGCAATAAATCTTGCTCTCTGGCCAACAGCCTTTTATATGCTGCCATTTTGGGCCATCTCTCTCCTGGTTCGGAGGGTTTTTCTGCAGCTTGGATTTAACCAAAAATATTAATGAAATGAGAATGTGAAATCTGTGTCAGATGTGTACTGAAACATCCAAGAAAGGTAAAATAAATGGGGATGAACTAAATAACTGTCAGTAATTCTCAATGTAGTCACAGCTTTCCTCCTACAGAGGCATATCCTATCAGATACTGTTCAAGTCAAAATTACACGCGTGTAATGTTACATGCATTCTTCAGAAATGTATGGCCATAAATGTATTTTAAGTTTCAAGACTATAGAAACCAGCTTTCAGAAAGAGCTTCCAAAACAGAGAATTGATTCTTAATTATATGTAGCCTCTGCAGCTCCCTAGTAGCTGCCTACAAATGAGAAGTAGAAGCGCTTAAAGAATAAAACATTTTTAAAAATTTCCTGTGCCGTTAAAATGCTGTAGTGGTAGGAGTCACATTTAAGTTACTCTTCTTTGGAAATAAAATACAAGCTATTTTCAGTAACTAATTGGGCTAAAATTGTGACCCAGTCTGAGAATGTAAGCATGCATAGGCTGCTTCCCTATTCTGGAAACCTGAAACAGCAAAAGTAGCTACTGTTTCTGAGCAAAGGTTGGATTGTGTGCTGCTGAGACAAAGGATTATACCACCAGCAGCAGTAGGAGACTGGTCTTACTCTCTCCTTAGCAGCAGTATAGACTTGACTTCTTTGTACCTTTCTGTTAAGCCTTGGTGCCTTCTGTGATTTGGAGGGAGTTTTTCTGGTGTTTCTGAGAAGCTATGGCTTAGTTCTGAATATTACACTCAGTGAAATAATTTCTTTGCAATAATAAAATGGTTCATCAAAAAAGAAAAATTTCATTCAAGCTTATCACCTCTGCGTCTTGAGTGCTTCAGCCTGTTGATAACTCAAACCTGTTGAAAACTATGATATTCAAGATCTTGAGAGTGCAAGAGCCTTGGAAAAACAAATCAGAACCGGACACAGGTCAGACAGCTACAGATCCTTTCTTGAAACTACCACGGTTGCAGATTGCATGCACAATTCCTTATTGCCAGGCAGAACTAAAGGAATGGTTTTCCCTAGCCGCCATACCAATTTGTACCAGTTAAGGTGGAAGCAGTAGTGAGTACAGGGGGAATGATGTATTTTGCATTGGTAAGACAGAAGTGCTTTCTACTATAGTGCCCAGAATATAAACTAGAAATCAGAAGGGTAATTTGTCAACAAAATCTGATCTTGGAAGAGTGAGCTGTTCCATTGCAGTTTGTACTGGTGATCTGAAACTTCAACAGTAACAATAAATGAGGAAAATAAACTAAATGATTTGTCTACTTCAAATAGTCTAGTTTTTCTCATTTTTGCTTTTCTTTTGTGTTTTGTCATCTTAATAAAAATCTCAGTAGATACTAAACATGGTCCTGCAGAGTGGTAGGTAAATAACAAAGCTCAATTTTCTTTACTGGTATTTTTGTATCTATTTCTGAATAAGTTAATCAGAATAACTTAAGTTTTGCTGAATCCTGTTCAGTGTGATGTTACAGGTGTCTGCTTTTTGACAGGAAACAAATTTTGTTCTAAATCAGCTTTAAATATATTTTTCATACTACTGTCAAAACTGGAAAGATGGGATGTGGTTAACTTGAATACTGGAGTCTGTAGTGAAAAAAAAACAGTAACTGACATTACACCGAGTTTCATAAAGAAAAATAAATGGCTTACATGTATGTGGATCTTCCCAACTGGTTATTCAAATTACACTTGGAATAACCAAGCAAGGGATTATCTAGTGGCACAACTAGAAACACCTTGCATGAGACAGAAATGCTGCGCATGTGATTTCTCACTGCTTTTCACAATGTGTAATTTTCTCTGCCTATGCCAAAATCAGTACAGCTATTTGGCAAAGCAGAATTCTTCAGTGCCCTACCAGTAGCAATTTACACCTACATTGAACTTGCCTTACCCAGCTGCACCCCACACTACAAAGTGCAAATGGAAAACGTGATCACTCCTGCTCGTGATACAGAAGGTTGTAGAGCTCACACATTTAGCAGTGTAGGATCTGCAAGAGATGATGATGGCTAGAAACAAATGTATCAAAGCACTTTTTAACTCTGAAGCTAAATGAATATTCCCTCATGGAGTGTCTAAGGGGCATCATCTTGGTGTTGATTAAAGCAGTAAGGTCCTTCAGTTGTTCATAGTTAAATGGTTGTTAGAGCTGTATTTTACTATTTAATTACCAAGTCACTTGCACTTTGCAGTAGTTTATTGTTCTGTGTGTGTATATATGAGAAAAAACTCCAAAATGTTTAGGATGATTGTTGAGGTTTTTTCATCAAATTTCTCATAGGAATAATGTTGCTTCCTCTGAGTACCACATGAAATTACAGTCAGAATAAGTTCTAGGTCATAACAAATCTGTACCAGAATGGTTCTGAGAGGTAAATAATCTCAAAATAAGAGCAGTGCATATGGCTTTTTTTAAGAATATATGAACACTAACAAGCCAGAGTGGAATTATGAAATTCTCACAGTGATAGTCTAGAAACAATAGTTTAGATGTACAGCATCAGTTTAGATTGTATGGTATGTTTCAGCTTATGTGCCTTGATACTAGCCTCTTGAGCCATGTTATTTTTCTTGAATTTCAATGTAGACACCTCTACTATCACCTATTTAGGTGTATCCTATCCTGGTAATTAATTTGGTGCTTCTGTAATAGACTTCTGTAGTCAGAGAAAAACACCTTCATGTCAAAAATCCTGCAGGACAAAATTTTAATTGAAATTTGTCTCTAAAAAGTGCAGAAATGTTCTTAGTGTGTTGTATCCTTAACACTGGAGGAATTCCAGGTTGAAAATGGTGCATCAAAACACCCTGTATCTGATAGCTCTGAGCTTGCAGACAAGCTTACTGAATGTGAAGTGGGTAGTAGAAAGATGGTTTGTAGTGCCTGGGTCTGTGCTCTGTTGACCCCCTGTAAACATTAATTTGGAACAGTTTTCATCTGCACAGGACTGCTTCATATCAATCAATGGTCATCCAGGAATGCTGTTTTCTTAGTGTTGATGATCTTTTCTGTATCTGAGAAGACTTTGCACCATCAGAAGTCTTTAATGTTGTCAGACATCCTTTCAGTTCAACCTGAGGTGTGATCTGCAAATCCTACAATGTCTGCAAGGTCTGGGGCCTAGAATCTTCCTTCTGGAGCCATCTATGACTTGAAGTGTTTATAATACATGGAAAGCTGCACTTCACTTCTTCCTACACATTTAGCCAATCCTTCCCCATATGCTTTAACAGTAGTATCAGAAAAAACAGCTCAGTTACATGGCACCCTGTTGTGACTGCATGCTGCTTTCTCACGCAGTCAGAAAGCCAGAGAAACTAATGAGCGGAGGAAAAATGATGAAGGACAAGGAAAGAGGAAAAACTAAACAATTAAAAGAAATGGAGAGGAAAAAAACAAAACACACAAAAGGAAATAGAAGGAGGAGATGGCTAAAGTCACCACACAAAAGGCACTGCTGGTGTTAGCTTCATAGTTCAGCACCGGTAAAGAAGTAACTTGATTTCCCCACTTCCAGTGTTTTGATGTTATGCCTTTGGCTATGGACAACTAGCTAATGCTGATTGTTGTGCTTTAAGAGAACTTGAATGCAGACAGAGACCACTCAGGAAATTTTCTCATTCCCTGATGGCACTTGAGGGAAAAATGGAGAAAGTGCTTCCAAATAGATTTAATCTGTCACACTAGCAGCCTTAAATACAGAAGTCTTCTGCACTTAGGAAGGAATTGGGGTGCTAACATAGTGTTTGCTTATATATTTTTACATAATTTATTTTATGTGCCTACACAGTAGGGAGAGAAATTAAGTGGACAGAGTGTAGCAAATGTAGTTGGGTCTGCTGGACAGAAGGGTCTCAAGCAGTTTTGAGTATTAATCAAGGGTGTTCCAGGAGCTGTTGAATAGGTTTCTGGCCTAATAAGGGGAATTACAATGAAGGTGGTAAGCAAAGTTCTAGACTTGGTCCACAAATATGACATTTGGGATGGGTATATGTTTTTCTGGAGAGATGGGGAAGATGAGGGTGAAGGGTTGCTCCTGTAAAAAGAGCAGGTGGAACATATAAAACTCTTGGATAACAACAATAACTGGTTGAGAAAGCCTCTCCTTTGATCCGTAGCAGCTGAGGATGATGTGTTGGTGCATTACAGACCAGCTACTCATGATGAAAGTTCATTAAATTAGCAACTAAGTGGCATCACAGATCCTCATTCTTTGAGAGGAATTAATCTCCTTGCCAACTTGAAGGGGAACATGGTGGGATGCAAGCAATCCAGCAGATTCCATGAAGCTTTCTTGGTAGATACACTGAATGGGCCAAACAGGGGTGTTGCACAAATGGATGTCTATTACCAAGGAAGAGGTGTTCAGGAATGTGATAATAGCAACTCTTGCTGTAGTCATGATCATACAGTGAAGCACAAAATCCTGAAGAGAGTGAGGAAGGCAAGTCCTTGGACTTCATAGAGCAAACTTCAGCTTATTTAGGCAACTGGTAAGTGGGGTGCCATGGAAGGTAACTGAAGGGTGAATGAACCTGCCACGTTTTTAAGGGGAACGTCTTGCCTATGCGAGAGCGGCACATCCAAATAGGAAAAGTTGATGAGTTGGGATGCTATAGGCTAAGTGGAACACCTGACAACTTCCTTGGAAAACTCGTTGTAGAAGCAAGAGCAGTTTATGGCGAAGAAGTTACTAGACATGCTACCAAGGCATATGAGGATGGTGTTGATGCACACAAGGGCTTGTGGAATCTCCTGTTACTCTCAGAATCTATGTTAACACTAAGAGGCTGAACAAGGAGCACATAAGCCCGTTGTTGAACGTGAGCACAGGTAATG
This sequence comes from Athene noctua, assembly GCF_965140245.1. NCBI lineage: Eukaryota > Metazoa > Chordata > Aves > Strigiformes > Strigidae > Athene > Athene noctua. The sequence continues at coordinate 142,100,770 of NC_134038.1, read as the reverse complement.
CCGATGTACTCGGAGCTGCCTTTGCGTCGGTTTTCCTGACTGTGTGCTTGGAGGCAAGGTTCAAGCAAGTAAAAAACTACCAGCAATGGGTGAGGATCACGACAGGGATTGTTTTGGGGAACTTAACCTGTACAAATCTTACACCAGCTGAACTGTGTCTGAGGGTGCTGGAAAGAACTGGTTGATGCTTTGGGAGCAGAAAGCCTTAAGAGTGGGGTGAGGAGGGTCCACAACAACTGAAGCCAGACATGCACCCATATTCAGGAAAGCCCAGAAGGACAATTTGAGGAACCATGAGGAAATTGGTCCCTGGGAGAAATCACTGAGTCCCCTTGGCACAGACTTGCTTATGTGTCTAGAAAGGGTGCCATCATACCTCACCAGATGCCTTCTATGATAGAGTGGCTGATTTGGTAGGCATGGGGCGATGGTAATGGATGCCATGGCAACTTCAGTAAGGTGCTTGGCACTGGCTCCCATGCTATTTTTGTATGTGCTTGGATTCTGTAGTCTAGGTGGGTGGACAGCTAGATGGGTAAAAAAGCTCAACGTGTGGTTGAGCTCAGACAGCTGCAGCTTAATGGGTCGCACTTTGCCTGGAGGCCTATTTTAACATCTTTTGCAAGGACTGGGAGGAGAGGGCAGGACCCGCTGTTGCCATGTCCGTGCGTGACCCCGTACTGGGGTGCAGCTGACATGCATCAGGGCTGGGCTGCTGTCCAGAAGCACCTAGGCAGGCTCAGGAACAAGACAGCGTGAACTTTTTGAAATTTAACCAAGACAAATGCTCTACTTAGGGGAGGGAGAGCACCTTGCACAGACCTGGCTTGGGAACTGCTGTCTGGGTAGCAGCTCTGTTTCAAAGGCTGTGGGCACGTGACCACAGCCAACAAAGGTAACAACAGCATGGCAGCAGCTTGGAAAAAGCGATTATTCTATTCGGTGCTCTTTAGAGCTCTTCTCGACCGCTGTGCTCCATCCAGGTGTGTCATCCTTCCCCTCACAGTCCTGGGACAAGAAAGTTGTTGACAGTTGAGTGGAGGGCCACCAAGGCCGGGGCTGGAGCACAGCGCCTGCAAGGAGAGGCTGAGGGAGCTGAACTTGTCTGAGCCGGAGGTTTGCCTCCACCTGAGGGAGGATAACAGGCACGCTGAAAGGAGAGGCTCAGGCTCTGAGCAGGAGGCGGCCGGTGGCACTGTGGAGACCTCAGGTGTGGCTCGACGGTGTGGGGCTGAAAGCACCGAGGCAGAGTCCTCCCGGCCCTGGGGCGGAGAGGAGGGAGCAAAGCTGCAGCAGGGGGTAGGGCCGGGGGCCGAGGCGGGCAGTGCGTGAGGGACTTCCAGCCCTGGCCGGCGGGCGGAGCGCTCCCCCTTTCAGGGCCGTGTCGGTGGCGTTGGCGGGAAGCGTCGCTGCCCCTCTCCCTGCCTGGCCGCGGCTGCCGCTGGGCGCGGGGCTCGGCCCCGCAGCTCGGAGGAAGAGGAAGTGGCCGCGGCCCCAGCCCGGCCGCGCTCGGCTCGGCGCGGTGCGGAGCGGAGCTGCCCGGCCCGGCCCCGCGGAGGCGCCTCCCCGCACCGTGCCACCGCCCCGGGGCTGCGCGGCACAAACTTTCTGCCGGGCAGCGGGGCCGTGCGGCGGCGCGGCGCTACCCCGGCACCTCCCTGTCGCGGAGCCGAGGGGGGAGCGGCCCCGGCGCGCGGCGGGCGGGCACGGGCGGCAGCCGGAGGAGGAGGAGGAGGAGGAGGAAGCACTGTCAGTGGGGCCGGCCGTCTCCGCCCGCCGGGCATCCTTCAGCACCGCCGGGCTGCGCTTCGCCCGCCGCTTGTCCCAGGTACCGCCGCGCACCCGCCCGGCCCGGCGGGCAAACTTGGCGAGGGGGCGGCCGGGGGGTGGCTACTGGGCAGGGTCGGCGCGGCAGAGCCGGGAAAGCGGCTCCGGGGCTCTGAGGCGCCTTGATCCCCTTGGCTCCCGAAGTTCGGAGCGGGGCCCGGGCTAGCCGGCGTGCCCGGCTGCGGAGGGGCTGCTCGAGGCTTTCGCGGGGGGAGGCACCCCCTCCCGCCCTCTCCCCCAGCCGATTTCGGTTTGCGTGGCGCCGGTGAACCGTTCCTCCGGAGGGAGCGGCGGTCCCGGCCGCCTCGCTCCTTCCGTTGCCGAGGGGCCGGTGCGGCGCTGGGCGTTAGGCCCGGGGAGGCGGCGGGGCCGGCGGCCGGCGCCGTCCTGTCAGACGGTGAGGGGACCCCCGGGGCTCCGCCGCGGCTTTCTGCGGCCGGGGCACCGGAGGCGGCACCGCTGAGAATCGCTGCGCGGTTCCCCACGTCCAGCCCTCGCCGCGGTGGGGCAGAGCCGGGGCAGGAGCGTGCTCCGAGCGGGGCTGGGGGGGTGTGTGTGTGTATGTCCGCCCAGCCCGGCCCCGCTCGGCACATGCCGGGCAGCGGGGCGCGGCGGTACCGCGACGTGCCATCGTGTGGCTGGCGGGGGTCTGTGATTTTACAGTTGTTTTCAGAGGCTGGGCTGGATATTGCCTTTTCCAAGTCCGCGACGCTGTTTCAACACGCTTTTGTTACGATATAAGGAGAGGCAGGGTGACCACGGGTCAGCATCTGTATGTCTGAGTAGAGAATGCATCTCTCTCCTCTCTGGTTTATCTGAACTCTTGGCGGAGCAAACTCCTGCTCGCAGCCTGCGTATTGCTGGAAAAGGGGAATTTACGTAGATGGACTTCTAGAGCTCTTCTGAGATACTTCCACCTCGGTCAGGTAATTAATGGCAGGCATTCCTTCTCCGCGCCGACCGAGCGTGCTTGGCTCCGGAGCGCCGCCAGCTCGGACCCGGAGAGCCGGCTGAAGCAGCGGCTGCTTGTGGCGGGACAGGCGGCGGGGCTGGAGTCCACTTGGGGTCTCGGGAGGGGCGGCTGGGGTGCTAAAGTGCTTGCTGGGTGCGAAATAATAAAAATTTAACCATACCTGACAAAGCGTTCTTTAATGTATTCAGCCAACATTTGGAAGCTATGGTATGCTTTTATACGGCTTCTATCTTAATTCCTATATATATAAAAAAATTACGTGGTTGGGCTTTTTTTTTATTTAGTAGGAGAATAACCAACATTGTCAAGGCATAGCTGCTCTCTGCTTTACAAGGGGAGATCTTTTTGGACATCTGCTTTTATGTTTTATTTTTAATGAATCCAAGCCATTTTAGCTTCTGGTATTGAATAACAAGTTACTGGCAATAACCCTTTTTTTCACAATACTAGTGGTCATATTGGTGTATTTAATTTCTTTTTTTTTTTTTTTTAATCTAAGGAAAAATAGGTCTCAGAATGAAGGGTTATTTTAGGAATCTAACTTAACCTCAAGTTAGTTACACTAGACAAGGGGCTTTCCAGTGCTTGAATGCTGGCATTCCCCTGGTATGAGAGCGAGAATGTAGCACGGAATGAGTATATACAGCTGTGATTAAATACCTCGGGGAGTTATGAGTGGTGGTAGTGGGAAACACAGATACCATACTGGCTGAAATGAAGTGGCCTAAGAATCTGTGTTGTAAAAGCTGAAAAGCTGGAGCCACAGCCTTTCAAAGAATTAAGAATCAAAATTGATGAAGCCTGTCTTTAAAATCCCATACTATGATTCCATCCCCCAACTTCAAGTGAGATCCCACAGCTTCACATCTGGCTTCAGTGGTCCACTTTTATACCAAATGGGTTGGCCAGGGTTTTACTCCATGGCAAACTAGCAAAAGACAGTAAGCATACGACTGTCAAGTCTGTCTAACTTGGTGTTTTACCATGGTTTTATTCACTGTCCTTGAAGCTTCTGTGCATACCTTGCAATATTAATCTGTTTTTCATGCTTGTTTTCTGTGAGTTGAGTGGCATTGGATTAACTTTAAAGGAAGGTTGGATTCGTATCTAACATTCCTATGCATGCTTATGTTGGGTCCATTCAGTCTTTAACTTGCTAGACAATAAATGTTGGTTGCTGTAGTTTCCCCTTAAGTTCTTGAGAGTGTTTCTCTAGTCCTTCTTGGCAACTCTGTAGTCTCTTGTCTTCACATGGAGGCATTTTGCTTGAACGTTAGCAGCCGTGGTATTTCAGAAGAAGTTTTACCTGTGCTTTATCCAGTGACCAGAAATACCTTGCCTAAAAGTGTTTTGTAGAACTGTGTGGTACATCTGAACCTTTTCTTGTACTGAAAGACAGCATCATGGTATCACCCAGTATTAAATCATTGGGATAAATCCTATAGAGTGATGTAGGTGGGATAAGAAGCAAGATCTTCCATCAGCCTACTGTTCCTCAGATTGCTCCCCAACACCAGCACAACACTTGCCTTGCTCCTCTACCGGTTCTCTCTGATTCTGTTTGCTTTCTTCCTCCCACCCTCTTGCCCACGTGTACGCACACACACACAAACCAGCTTTGTTTCCTTAGAGAGGGTTAAGCGCAGCTGGTGGCAGCCCCTGGTTGAGGTAGCCGGCGACCTGCGGGCCCAGGGACAGCGCAGAGGAAAGTGCATGTGTGTTATGTAGGGCAGCAGAGTTGAGCCCAAAACTAGTGTTGTGAACACCCTAATAAAAACAAGATCACCTAATAATGTTTTACTGAAATCATGTTATTGTGGCGGTGTGTTACTTGACGTGCTGCATGTGCTTTCTCCGTGAGCTGTGATTAAGACCTACCAGTCTGTTCTAACTTTGCTGAATCCATATCATACTTATCTGTGTATTATTTTGTTTTCTTCAAGCTTCCTGAAGTTTAGCAAATTCTTGAGGCTAGACTAGCAATTGTCTTAACTGGTTAAATTATCTTTCCCCTTTTTTTTCATGTAGGCAGTATGTTCTCTTGTCTCCCAGAGAGACGGTGCGAAACCTGGTGCAATAGTTTGCTTTTTAATTCTAGGAGTTGGATTTGCAGTTCATCGTGACAGGTCTTCCAGGGTTCTTGGTATGAGTCCAAATTAGTCCTCCTGATTTGTGTTCTGCTTCCGTTTAGTTGTGGTATCTTTGGCCTCTCTAACTGGGCTTGGCTTCTGGCACATTTCACTTGATGCTGGTGTTTCTTGATCCGAGACTGTAGTTTCCTCTGCTGAGCTTTTTTTCCTGTCCTTTGAAAGCTCTCTGCTTATTCTACCTTAACTTCTTTATTAGGTAATTCATCTCGCTGGGTCTGGAAACCTTCTTATGAATTCTCTTGTCACTTCCTTGGGTTACAAATTCTGCAGATACTCATATTGTAGTTTAAACATGTTCCAGACCTCCCCTATGTTCACATCCTCCAACTTTTCATTGCTGTTCATCTCACTAATGAGTTCCCCTAGTTTTTGAGATTCGCCTTTTTGAAATTGAAAACCTTAATTGAGATTTACTTGGGTCGCTCTACTGTTTAATTTAAAGAAAATCAATCATAAAGAATAAATCTAGGATTATTTTTTCGCCAACCTTTCTATAAGCAGAGGTTTAGTTATCATCTGCAAGTCTAATATCCTGATAGCGCCAGTTGAATTGGTAAGTATACGGGGAAAAAAACTGGTCAGTTGTGACATCCAGCAATGGATAGGACTGTTTTACTGTAATTGTTCTTTGTATTTTCAAAATAAATCTTTGAGAATCTTTTAAATTGTTTGGTAAACATTAATTACTTAAACGATCCTTCCCCACAAAGAACAATTATTGCAGCATTTACTGAATATATGCTTACATAGTTACCTATATGGTAATACTCTTCAAAAAGGACCAAGTAGGTATCTCTTGGTATAGAATTTCCCTCTTAGTGAGTGTAATCTCACAAAAACCCCCATATAGTGGTAAGCCAGAGTGGGAAAAATGGGGATATGTCAGGAGCACAGCTCTATTCTGGGAACCTATAAAGGATAATCCTAGCATACTATTCTCCTTTCTTTGTTTGCCTGTACACCCAGTTTGTCAGGTTTGGTGTTTTTAATCCTCTGCTTTGGTTATGCTTCCCTGGCTGATGTTTTTTTCTGCCTTGTTATTGCTCTTCTGCTTCATTGCTTTAACTATGCTAGGAAAGGGACTCGGTCATAATTTACAAGCTCTCTCAGGGTTTGTTTAGAGCTGAATTGGGGACTAAACACTCTGATGTTTTTTAAACTGGGAAGGATGCAAGAATTAAGTGACCACATGCTAGCAAGTGAACTGAGCTGAGCATGAAGTGCTTATTATTTTGAAAATGGAAAGGTCAGGATCGCAGGAGTGAGGGTTTAAGGAAATAAGTGCATCTCATTACTGCACAACAAATGTGAAGTCCTGTAATTATTTGTAAAAGCCTTCTAGCATCCCTGTGAGGTAGCTAAGTATTACCCATGGAAAGAAGAACCAGGATGAAAGGGCTTAACCAAAATCAAGAGAGAAAACCTATTAATCCATTGCAATTACCTTGTGTCACTGCTTCACTCACCAGTAAGAATCATATTCCATAATTTTGTGACAGGAACTTTAGCAGTAGCTTACGATATGTTTTTAAAAAAAAAAAAATTATCATAAAGCTTACAAAATTAGGTCACTAGTTCTGGACAATAAATTTTTAAAATGTGTTAATGCAAGCAAGCTTGTTCTCACTAACAGCTTAAAACCAAGCTGACAGTAGTGTAATCAGCCTCTACAGCATGTTTATTTTGGGTGCCATTATAAATATCAAAATCACCTTGTTTTAGTTTCAGGTGGTAGTGTATTGCAGTTACAAGTGTGTTAGATGATATTTGAGTGTTCAGTCTAATGCTGTATGCTCAGCAGTTCAATACTATGTATACTTAGAAGAATTGTGTAGGAAGTCTTTTCAAATCATCCTTGTAGGTAGTCATTGACAATGCTTTCTGTAATATTGATATAGTTGAAATAAACTGTTTAGCCAATATATAGTCAGTTGATAAACATCCCTTAAATTACTTAGTCTGGTAATCTATTCAAGCTTCCATTAGCCATGTGGTTCTGCTACGTTTCAGTGTAATTTTCATTATTATTCCTTGGAGATAAATTGTTACGGAGTTCCACGAAAGGAGGGGGGCATACATCAGAAAATTAGCTCTATTTGTTCCCAAAAAAGCCCCAAACAGAAAATCAGATAGAAGGCAGGGTTTTTTTCCTTCTCTTCTTTGTGCCCTTTTCCTGCTGAAAAGGAATCCTGGGGCCTGAGCCACTATTATCAAGAAAATAAGTCGTTAGCTTCTTGATATGCTTTTAGCTTGTTGTTCTTCTTTGCTAATTCTGAACTTGTATTTTTCATGTATTTTGAACAGAAGCTAGTAAAGTGAGAAAGCAACCCGAACTGTAGAGAGTATTTTAACAAAGCTTAGGTTCAGAGATGATGAGTTGAAAACTTGGCAGATCTTTAAAAGAGCTATAAAAATTCCTGTATTTTATTCAAGATATGCTCATTTTCATGGATCATGTAGGTGCTTAAAAATGGAAATACTGTTTTTTTTCCTCTTGCTGAGTACAATTTGTTGTGACTTTTTGTTTTTCATGGCAAAGGATGGTACCAGTTTCAATAAAACTTGCATTGGGAAGAAGCGTTCAGGGGCAGGTTATTTGCTGTGGTGGAGTGGGTTTCTGCCCTGTTCCTCCAGATGCTCTCCAGGGCTCCTCTGCTCCTAAAATACAAATTGAAGGACAGTAATGGGGAGGAGGAGGAGGTGGTGGCGGCAAGAGGCTTCTTCTGTGGCTTGCAAGTTGGGTGTTTGCTTGGGATGTACAAAACGTGGGTTAAATTTTTGAACTTAGTTTGCAGATGCAAACTGCTTGATTCCTAACCAGTGGGGCCTTTGCTGTCATTCACAAGACAAGTTTAGGAATTGACTGTAGGCTTTGCTGTTGTTCTGCAACTCATCACAGCTTCCATTTTTCATGTTTCTCAAAATTAAAATGAGGTATAGACAAAAAAAAATAAATCTGTTGTTAGATCTGGGTTTCAGTTCTATTTTTATCATCGTGTGGCTGAACACAAGAACAATTTTAGAGATTATTAAGATCATAGCGCATGTGTAAGATTAATTCACAATCTAAGTTGGACAGAATTAGTTTTTCCAGCATGTGTAGCTATAAGAGCCCATAGCTAAATCTTAATTGTAGTGATTAGTGTTCTGCATTGGATGTTACTTTTTCTCTCACTCAAGGTATTTCTTGTAAGTATAGAACTAGCGAGTTGATAATTTTAATTTTAATTGAAAGGAAAAAGAACCTTTGTCTTAGAACCTACTGGCAGAGCAAAAAATATGTGACAATTTTACAGTGGTTTTGAAGCATTGTTTTTTAATTTATTAAAAAATGAATATTAGTGATAATAATTTGTTTTAATACTGAATTAAAAAAAAAATCACATGCAGGTGTAGAAAGCCAGGATAAATATATGTAGTACAGTAACCTCAAGCATCACTTATAGCAAAACAATATACCTGCTGAAAAAGGGGATTGAAGTGGGTTTAGATTACTTTGAATGCATCAGTGATGACCATTTCTTACAGCACTCATTGGTAACTTCAATGTAGGAAATTAAGAAGGTGAATATGTCCTGCTGACAACTAGATTTGTAACTGAAAAGCAAGGAGATGTTTTCAGACGAGGATGGAAAGACTGAACAGCATTAACTTTGCTGCAAAAGAAAGGAAGAGGGTAGTAACTAATGTTAAAAATCTTTGGAAGATTATAAAGCAAGCTGTCCCAGTAGGAAGTTTGTGGGATAACTTTGAGCAGAATTTGGTGATTCAGTGATTACTTGTCATACACACATCATCAGTATCTTTGAGAAAACTTTAACTATTCATACATCTCTGGAATTTTTTTAATAGACTCCTGCATTAAAGTAGGAACTTTATTTCTTGAGATTTTCTACTGCTGCAGCACTTGCATCCTAATTACTGTGGAAAAGATTGTGATGTTGTGAAACTTCTTTTTTCTACTGATACCTCATTTTTATTCAAGTGAAAACATCCTTTTTCGTATGTGTGCTTTAGGAACATAAATATAACTGTGCCTATACTTAATGAAATGTGAGGAAGTATTTATCCTCGAGGATACTAATGGAAGTTTTAGCCAAGCAGTAGGAAGGTGAAAATCAGGCTTCTGGTAAGCAGTCACTTAGTAGTGAACTAATACAAAAAATGTATGTTTTCAGTCCAATCCCAGGTGAGCAGGTATCTCCATACTGTATGGCTTTTAGGTTGGCACAGTTTGCAGAGATCATTACTCGCAGGGGCAGTGAGGGTAGACTGGTTTTCTCAAAAGGGCTGAGGAAATGTTTGCTAGAAAAGCAGTGGAGAGTGCCCATGGCTGCTGCTGGAAGAGCAGGCTTGTATTTTCTAGCGCTTTCACCCTAAATTAGGAAAGAATGCAAAACTCTTCCGTGATGTGAAATATTGAGTCCCAAAGGCCTCCTCTGCAGCCATCACTGTCTGAAAAGGCCTGTGGATTTCAGACCCTTTGCATAACTGAGGTTTGCAGGCACTACTGCCTAATGACCTCTAAAATGGAATTTTTTTCCTTACGAAATGCTGTATTGTATACTTATGATGTGTAAGAATTACTGGGCCATTGCTGAAACAAGAAATCTGATACACTTGCTAACACTGCTGTCATAGTTGCTCACTCTACAATATATTAAAGCACAAGTATACTGCTAGATGTCTTTCATTAGAGTCCATGTTAGGAACGTTAATATACAATATACATTTGTATATTAAATAACATTTTAGACTTAAGCTAATTATATTGCGTGGGCAAAAGAAAGAAGCTGCTGCATAGATGAAAGAATAACCTTTTTTTACTTAATGGTAGTAGTTGTCATTACAAAAAAGAATAAATATATCATTTTGGGAACAGAAAAAGATCCTGAGGATTTCTAACCTTAAATGCAAAAAGAAAAAATAAATCCCCAGACCTAGCTTTCATTTATAGAAACTGTTAAAGTAGTTTTTACTTTTCTGTCAAAATAATCAGGGAAGATTGTTGTCTGGTGGATGAATCCCCCAAATATTTAAAGTTCAGGAACATGTGTGACACATCATCCGTTTTTCTGGATGCTGCAAGTCTTTCTAGGAATTTTTTTTTCTGCTTCTAGTTTCTGAGTGATCAAATATTTACTATGGGTTTTTTTTTTAAGGTTTCATGTGTTGGTCAGTCCTATTTTGATGTATTTTTTAGTGACTTTGCAGTAAGGTGTAGATGTGCACTTATGGACTCTGCAGATGATGTGAAGGTGGGTGGCATTGCTGAGCCTGGAAAGACTTCCAGTTCTTTCAGGGGTGCGGGAGAATGGGATGAGATTATTACTGAGTAGTAGAAAAATGCGAAAGTTATGGGGGATGAGTTGGAAACTCCTGTTAGCTGTGTTGGATGACAATAAAGACAAATGGGTTCTTTGCTAGGAAGCTGACAGTAAACTGTGAATGTGATTCAGCTGTGAATGATGATTTTAGGTGAGGTAGGCATGTTATTTGCAGTGAAGACAGGGAAGCATCAATGTTGTTTTAATAGACCTTGTTAAAATCTCATTTTGAGCATATGGTCACCTGTGTTCACGTAGAGAAATGAAAACAGGAGTGATAAAAATGAAAGTGAGTGGAGAGATGGAAGGAGCAGAAATCCTGTCTTATAAGTGACAGGGAAGGACTTGAGCACATTTGTGCTAGCAAAATACGGGAAGGGATTTGGTAACTATTCCTAAAAATGATTTCACAAGGAAATATGAGGGAGGGACAAAAATTATAAAAGTTAAAGCACAATGTAAGTATGAATAAATTTCTACAAATAGATACCAAATACATTGGGGCTGGAAATTTGACTAACTTTCTAACCATTTGGGGGATGGAGCTGTGGCATAAGCTTATAAGCACCTCTTTGGAGACAGGGATCCTCAACTGATTTTTCATTCTCTCCTTTAGGTTTAGTAACTGTCAAGGTAAAGGCAGCCCTAGTCCGTGACTGAAGTTTTTCAGGTGCTTGTTGCTATCCATCAGAGGTTGCAGGGAGGCTGAAATACCGATCTTCGTGATGCTTCATGCAGAGCGATTACACTGAATGGATCCTATGCCTCAAAGTGTCCAGGTGGCCTGTGGGAGCCCCTCTTTGTTGCTGAGTGTTTATTCTGCGTTTCCCCTCCCCATCCCCAAAGCATGAGTTTCTCCATATAAACAGAGGCAGGATACTGGGTGGGTTGTAATACAAGAACCTCAGGTACCTAGCTGGTGTGTCTGTGTCTTTTCATACTCGTTGCTGGTTGAAATAATTTGCCTCAATCTGACCAGCATTGTTGAAGAAGATTGAGAGGATTTGGATCATCTGAGTATTTTCACCAAGCAATTCTTCTATTCTTTCATATTCAGATGAGCTGTAATGTGCAGGATATTGAGAAACATTTACTGTGTAGCAGAAATGGTTGTCAGGAGTAATCCTTTAAAATGTTGTGGACTGGCAGCTTATTAAAGAGAACTAGTCCAGTTCTGTGGTCACGTGCCTCTTCTGGTTTGAAGATGGCTTCTGTGAAGTGCCGTTTTTTCCTGGGATTTACTGGAAAAAACGAGGTGGAAGGAAGTGAGGTAGTTTCCTAAATGCTGGTAGTTCTCTGCAAACCTGCTTCTTCCATTGAATTACAAGTCTAGATATGATTTGAATGTTAGAGATCTGTATAAAAGATAATGATATCTGCTTTCATAGTAACTGCATATATAGAAATTGTTACTAAGTTGTCAACCATTATATCAGCAAGTTGTTTTGCATTTTCAGCTGTTTTTTATAATGGAACATATGTCTTCCAGAGTATATGGTTGAATACATTTGAAAGATGTAAAATACATGCATTAAACTGTCAATTTTCCAATAAAATAATAGCATGCCTGAGGGTTAATATGAGTAGTACATACTTCAGTTACTGTCCGAGCGTTTATTTAATTACACTATTTCATATAGTTTGTAGGTAGCTTGCATTTCCAAACAAAGTCACTGTGATGTGTGAGTGTGGTGCATGAAACTGTAAATAAAAAACAAAAATAAATGTTTTTTATGCATTTTCCCTTTTCCCTTTCCCTGCCTCTTTGTATCAGGAGCTGCTGAAATGGGTTGTGGATTGAACAAACTGGAGAAACATGATGAAAAACGACCTGGTAATATCTATTCAACTTTGAAGAGGCCCCAGGTAGAAACCAAGATAGATGTTTGCTATGAATATCGGTTCCTGGACTTCACAACACTAAATGATAGTAAGTACATAATAGTTTTTCAATTGTCTTCAGTTTAAATAAGCCTGTCTTGAGTCATAATGCTTACATGCAGAGATCTTACTGAGAATTAGAGCTAGTTATAAGTTACCAGATCTAATTCTCTTATTGAGAATTCGAGCTAGTTGTAGCTTACCAGATTTTAGGTTCTTTTACACTCCCCCCTCCCCCTTTTTATTTTGTTACTCTAATATGGATTTTTTTTCCTTAATTTGCATTTTATCCAAGTTTCATATGGTAAAGCAATACAAGTCTGCCAGGTTATATACTTTACTGCTCTTTTTTCTTCCTCCCCTTCTGCTCCCTGTGCTCCCTCAGGAGTATTTTGAGAGGTTGAAGTTAGTGTTTTCAGTTTTGCTAACTTACCTTAAATAACTCTTATGTGGTTACAGATATTTACAGGTGCACCCATGTGGGTGGAAACAGAATAGTGGGAGACACTGAAGATCTAAAACATCAAAGTGGTGAAGGTCCAGTCTCATGCAATTTTTACCTTTTTTTTTTTTTTTTTTCTGTCTGAAATAGTCTTGTCTTAATTCACATGACAATCCACAGATACACCATTTCTTTCCTTCCTGACTGACATCAACCATCTCTGCCAGTATTGCTCACACCATCGCCTGTGCCCTCTTTCACTTCAAAATTAGCCTGCTCTACAAGCAATTACTCGCTCACACCATTTGGAAATCTGAAGCTTGAGCAGAAGGCTGGGACCTGCTTCTTGCTATATATAAAACAACACAGTACCAAGATCTGTTATAGCTAGTTGGCAGGATGCCAGGTAGAGCCTTTATGCTTTTGCCCTGCAGTGTGCTGCTGTTTCTCTTGTTTTGCAAGTCAGGTCAAAGGAAAAGCCAAAGCGGTACGTCTCTCACTGTGTGAGACAAAGAGCTGCTGGTATGTCGCTTGATGTGACACCTCTAGTACGGTTCAGTATGTTCAGCCCAGAGTGATGTGAATTTGTTGTTTTTTAAAACTTGCTGCAAAGTGAACTTGAATTTGGAAAAAGCTGGAGGTTTGGATTAGGTGGTTGGACAGGAGTGTGCTTTTGTAGATAACGTGGGAGCTGAGAAATTTTGTCTTGCAGACTTCCCTTAGTGCCTATCTGCTGCGCTTGTGGATTCTTACGCTTTTTGTTACACTAATTGGGATGCACTGCAGTTACTGAGAGCACCGAACAAATGGGAGGGAATTGTTTTCATGTTTATGTATTGCAGTTGTTTCTACGTTTATGTATTTTTATTTCAAAGTGAACTGTTCATGTTCTTTGATAGTTTGACAACTTTTACTGAGATGTACTGTACGTTGTGTCACTAGTGAAAATGAATTAATATTGAGGACACACTTCTATAGGCTTTTCTGGGATGCTCATCACTGTTTTGTCTGATTGCCTCGCAAGCTTTATGTGTGCATTCTCCTGCTACCTCAGGAAGTCTTATCTTTGTCACTGTATGGAGGAAGAATCAGTACATGCGATAGCAATGTGACTTGCCTCAGGCACAGAGGATGTCTGGCACAGAGCAAAAAATTAAACCCAGACTTTCCAAGTCTGATTAAATGGATAGGTTTGTTGTAAAGCATACTTGTACATTTTTCTTACTCATCATAGATTGTTTTATTATGATTTTAGGAGGCATGGTTTTAAAGAGACTGTAAGTAGAAGTACTTCTGTCAAATTCTTTGGCTTGCTTAAAGAGTGTAAGCTATCCAGCTCCCATTGAGTTCTGCTTTGGCATGTCATATACCCATTGCTCCAGTCTCTGAAGATGCCAGTGGATAGGCAGATGAGGAGGGGATGGAGCTGTTGTTCCCGCTCTTTCTCCTTAGTATCACCCATGACTGTGTGCTCTCAGGATTGGCAGGGCTTCATAACCACAGCTTGTGGTTATGCAGCTCCCTCTCTATTCATGTCATTGACTGTATGAAGGCTCAAGTTGCACTACATAATGTTACAACGCTCCAGGTTTTTCTGAATGGTGACAGCATCACTGGTTGATTTACATTTTTGCTAAGAAATAACCTCTGCAGATAACCAGAGCTCGTGATGACTGTTTCACCTGTGTCTGTGTGGATTCGGAGGCTTCTAAAAATGAAATGCTCACAGCTGTGTAAAAAGAACATTTGGGTTATGAAGTCTATCTTCTGTCCATTTCAGTCTGTATATATATCCTGACATTTTTTCCACAGGTTTTCTGCTTCATTAGGTTTTTAGAATAAGCCATGCTAAATTATGAGTGGCTGCAGAGTATTTTACTGTATCCTTATTCTAGGCCTTATTTATAAACAACAGTAGTAAGCCTGGCTCTGAAGACAGGTACTCATTTTTCTCTGAGGCTTTTCTATAACATTGACTGCTCTGATAACTGTATCTCTCACAAAGATTTAATCTTAATGGTGAAAAGGATGTGATTATCTCCATGTTGCAAGTGGGAGCTAATACACAGATAACTGGCAGAAGTTTTCAAAGTCCTTAGCGTTTCTTTATGTGTTCCAAAAGCAGCTCTTGTTGACTTCAGATGTAAAGGTGGATGCTGGTCATATATGCAGTTTGGTACTCCGTGTACTCTCAAATCTGATATGCAGATAATGAGAGATCACTTCCAGAATGTTCTGTATGTTCTAACTGCAGTTTCACAGGCGGCTAAGTGGACATAAGTTTTCTGCAGCTAGATGTGAGGATATTGCTCCCCTCACTCATCTCCCGATCAGCTCTGTCAATTGATTTAACTCATGGATCTGGCAGAAGGCTATGCAGTCTTTTTGTTTGGTTATCCTCTGCCAGATCTATGTCTTGTGGAAGGGTCTGAAGTATGCCAGAGCTGGTAGAAGTGGTGGCAGTATGCAGTCAGGGCAAGAAATAGGACCTTCTTTAAATCAGCTCACACTGTTATGAACTCATTCCATTAGCATGACTCTGCTGAAAACAGGGATTAAAATACTGTCTTGCTGGTCATTTCTCTGTTATGTTAGCTAGAAACTTAATTTTGCTTGCTTGCTGTCTTTGGTTACTGTTACAAGGAAGTATGCTCCTTTATTATACATTTTTATTCATTTCCAAACTTGAGCTTTGCTCTTCACTGATGCAGATGTCCCGTGGAAAACAGTGTTTGTTTGTTTGTTTAAGTACTGTATAAATAATGCATAGATGCAAAAGGCAGAATTAAGGTTGCAAATGTAAACTTCGTTCTGACATTCCCAATGTTACAGGATTGATGTACTTGGAAGTAAAGTGTCTAGAGAAAGATTTCCTAAGCTTTCAAGGAAAGCAGGCTATGAAGAATCCATCAGTTTCCATTGTGTGCCACAGCACTGATAATCTGCATGTTACTTTTTAAATGGTTAGATTTGCCACTGTCTTTTACTTCTTGAGCAAGTGTGATAATTGATAGTAGCAAAGGTTTATCATGTAGTGTAGGTTGGCACGTGAGTGATAAGGAGCACTTTGCTAAGGCATTTCAAAACCTTGAGGTGGATATGCTTGTTTTGAGTTTTTGGCTTTGTAATGTCTGCTCATGAGCCTTACCTTGTTTCTGCTAAGGTGGCCTCTTTCAAGAAAACATTGACTTCAACATTGTTCCTTGACAGCGTCATCCTGTAACATCTTTAGTTATCTGTACAGTGCAAAGCTTGTGGGCTGCTGCATTTCCTCAGGTGAAATCACAACAAATTTACCCAAATTAAATTGATAAAATCATCACATATTTTTACTTGTCAAGAAGACATTAATAGGTATGTAAATTGGATGTCTTATTGCTGGGTGAGTAAAATGCCAAAGGTGCAGAGGAAGAGCAGGATCTTCCCCCTGTGGGCAGCAGTGAGCTACTATTAGGTTGCCCTGACTGTAACATGTAGCTTCATACCTGGTGGAATCATCCAGCTCCTGAACTCTACCCACCTCACTGTCATCTTGTAAGGCTCATTCCTTCACTGAGTCAGGTTCATTTGTCACTGTACAGTCCAGTCCTGTGTCATCTTCATCTTCTGGTTTATTCTGACAGGTTTCTACCTCCCGTCATTTCTTCTGCTGCTCCCCCAAGTCATTCTGTCTCAGAGACCTGCCACTCCCAGTGGTGGCATGCAGTGGGTGCAGGTGATGCCTTGGAGAGGGTGCACTCTTTAACATCTTACGCTCAATAGCTTTATCTGCAGTTTTAATGATCTTCTAGCTCTCTGCTGGCTAATCCTCACTTCAGAGTTGCTCAGTTGGTTGCCTTCTCACTGGCTTTGAGACAGTACTGATGCTTAGTGGCAATGATAGAATTTTATTAAAAAAAATTTGAGGAAAGTAAAAGGCAGTAGCATGAGATTAATGTTGCAGCAAGCCTTTTGCTACAAAGCCTTTCAGAAGAGACAGGTAAGGTCTATGTCTGTATACTTAAGGCCTTTACTGGAAAAAAACCCACAAAAGATTGTATCACTTGCCCAAAAGTAAAAAATTGTTGTTTATTTTCCATCTCTCTCCACATAAATAGAAGGACCTGAATAATGATCATCTTGCACTTCTCTTACCTCCAAATTTTATTGGAAGTAAGAAGTAAATGGTGAGCAAACCTGAGGAGGACGTGCTGACAAATGGAATAGCTTTAATTTAAAGCAACCGTGTTTTCAGCAGTGTCTCTGTGGGGCAAGCTGGTTTGTTCTGGTTTGGTTTTGTTGGGTTTTTTGGAAGAAAAATATTTTAATAATCTGCATTCCTTCTCTGCTCTTATCTGATCTATTTATTTTGGAAAACTTCACTTGCAATGACAGGTCATACAGAAACTGAGCTCTCCATCTTCTTCATCCTTATCTCTTTTCTTTTGCCTCTTTTCAGTTATGCTGACCTTCTGAGAGAAATCAAGATTCTGATAGCTATTTACCTCTTCCCTTCTCAGAATAGTGTAAAGTTTTTTGGTATTTAGGTTTGGGGGTTTTTTTTACTGACTTGATTGGATCTTGCTTTGCTTTGCTTTACATTCCTGTAGTAATTCATTGGCCTGATGAATTACGACAGGTTTTGGCCTTGAATAAAGTTGGCATGAAACATATGCTAGCCATGTGATGAGAATGAAATGGGGGTATAAATTTTTTTAAATAGGGAAAGGCTATACTCTGAACAAGCCATTTGTGCTATAAAACCACTAAAATCCAGATGTTTTGACTGATGAAATGAAAAATAGCAATACTTCACATGTCCCAAAGAAGTTCTTAGGTTATAATGTGAATACAAGGACGTATGGTTTTTATCCATGTTGTCAAGCATTTGTCTCTCTAGTAAAAGAAAACGAAAATGAAGAAAATTATTTTAAAAGTAAGGTCATTACTTACATTCTAACATTTCCATCCTATTTACAACACTTGAGTGTTGGAAATGTTAAGGACATGTATTTTATCAGGACAATACTCCTAGTACGACAAATTTACTACACACATAAAAGCTTCTGATCTGAGGCATTTTTTAAATGTATGCGTATATATTTATATATAAAATTTGGAAGTGTATCTATCTTTCATGTTCTGATAAGCTTCTGGATATTATATGGTAATGTTTTGGAACCAGTTACACTGCTCAAAAACCATTTGTAACAGTCTTATCACAACTGCTGTGGCTGGGCTTTTGATTGATTTTTATTGCTTTTTTTCTAATGCAAGACACAAATAATATGTTAATGAACCTTTAGAATTATTATATTACTATCAGTAGTTAAAGAAACTTTTCAGTATGCATGTATTATTAATTTGTGTTTAAATTTCAGTTGTGTGTAGGCTTAAATTAATAAAACCTTCAGTTTTCCCCTCAGAGAGGGAAGAGAAGTTGTCTAATTGGAACTTGGAAGTGTCATGCATGGGAAGGTGTGCAAGTTGAGGATAGAGAAGGCATTTTTCCTATGGAGTATGTATGGATTTTTTATCAGGAAATTCTGTTTACTACAGAATGTAATATCTGTTGTTGGCTTCAGTGCTTACCATCTCTTCCTATTGGTAATTTTTATATTACATTAAGCAGTTATTTGTGCCTGGTTTCTGCTTTCATGTTTCTCTTCACCGTTCACTTAAAAAACCCCCACAACCATCAAAAATAAACAAAAAACCTTACTTCTCCGAGCAAGTGGCTGTACGTCTGAAAAAAAGAACAAACCCTGCAACCCTGCATTTTCAGGTGTTATTATTTGATTTAAGACTAGTAAAAGTAATTGTTTCTCCATTGGTGAAGTTATTTAATTTCCTGTTTTCATTTCTGTAAGCAAAAGAACATAATGAAATTAGTATTGAGTTCTGTATTTCAAGTTGACCAGGTCTGTTACCACCATTTTGTCCTCAGGAGTGATGAAATAAAATTAGCATGGCAAATGGGATGTGATAGCTTGAACCAGACTGTGTATAGCTCATCTACAACAGACTAAAACATTGCTTCACAAGGGATTAATATCTAACAGGTTCAGAGCAGTAAGATGATGAGCAGAAGAGGCCAGTAGATTACTTTGTGTAACCCAGATTTTGCTAATGCTTCCCCTTGGTTTCAGCTTTGTCCATGTGTGTATCCCATTCAATTTAGTTTAATTATATGCACATGATAAAAAGAATCGGCATAAGGGGTTTTGCTGGATCTGGGCTTTGGTCCTCTCCATTAACGCAAACATGAAGAAATGAAAGTTTTTGGCTTCTCTTGGTATTCCGTTTCAAGTGAATTACAGTCTGTAGTAATATGTAACCCTTCAGGACTTGCCACTGTAAGTCACAGAAAAATGAAACTTCCATACTGTAGCAGTTTATAAAACTAACTTGTGTGTCTTGGGACACTTGCAGTTTGACATAAAAGGAGCATTCCATATGTTAGTAGTTTAATAAATGCAATAAATTACATCATAAATGTGATTGCTTTAAAAAATTGTTCAGAGTCATTTGAACTTCTTTACCATGGCTGCCTTTTTAATAAGGATGCATAACTCAAGTACAATCTGTTAGATATGTTCTAGTTTCTAAATACAAGGTTTGCTTTCCATAATTAATTTATCTAGATCCTTGTTATGGTAGACTGTACGCACACATTCTCTCTTTATATGTATAAGCATATCTGTATCTACATCAATAACGTGTGTAATATGTATGCACACATATGTATTGTATATGCATTTGCATTATTGTGAGGGGTAATTCATGAGGATATGAACATTCAACCCTTTACGTTTTGCTTTATGGCTACACTTAGTTGTACTACAACAGAAAGTACAAAGAGTTTATCTAAAGTCCTCTGATTACTGTGACAACTGGGAATAGGCCCTGGGCAGTCCAGTGCTCTGGTGGCTAGATCATGGCCTTCAAAGCACCCTTCTCACTGAATCTAAAGCAAGAAGCTGGTCAATATTATGAAATAAATTTCCTAGCCCATTATCTTAACAGTTATATACCTGCAAAAAAGCTATACCTTTCACATACTTTCAAATGGAAAAAAAAAATTGCTCATGTTGCCTGTCTCCTCAAGATCCAACTGAACTGTGGCACTGCTTATTTTCTGTTAGAACAATACATTATAGGCTAGATAAAAGCTTAGATACAGTAAGGAATGTGTATTAGAAGTCTCAGATATGTTACAGAGCACATGTATGATGCATTTTGGAACAGTATTTTTGATTTGGGATTGGAAACAGTTTTATTTGAGATGCTTTTATGGAATCTCACCCCAAATGCATCTAGCAATGTAATAGCCACTTTTCCTACATGGATTCTACATATAGTTGGGCAGTGGGTGTGTGCCAGTGAAAAAATGGGCTTGGAAAGGAATGAACATCTGCAGGATGTTTTCTATTTACGCATGTTCCACGTTATGAAAATATATGGGTGCTGCAATAGTCATGTTTGTGCTAACTCTCCTAGTCTGTACGTATTCTTAGACGGAAGAATGGGTAGCTATAATACCGTGCAGTCATTGATTGTATCTAGTGTATTAGCTGAAGCTTCTTGATGTGGTTATTGAATTCTTACAAGACGTGTACTATACATCACCCATACATGAATGTTGTAATTCATTTGCACGATGGAAAAACAGTTACAGATATGTCTTAAAAGAGCTCTGAACTTCCAAGAAACTTTTTCTTTCTATCAATTGCACATAATCTGAGTGGCCCTGCTTTTTGTTTTGCCTCTGGCTTTGCACATTTTTCCAGTCTTCATGTGGTTTTCATCCTCCTGATGCTGTTCAAGAGCCAAGGAGCTGGATTTGGCAGTCTGCAAGGCTGGTAGACAGGCATTTGTGAGGGAATGGTGAAATTCTTCAAGCCACAGGGGCCCAATCCTGTCTTCTCAGAAACAAAACTTCCCGTGTTTAACTGGAACAGTAATCTGCTTAGTCTTTTTATGACTTGTTACTACAAATTCCTTGACATAAGTCAGATAAAAGATGATATGCAAAATCTATGCAGTATTTTAATTTTAATGGAGTTCTTAATATTTTACTTCAAGGGATGTTGTTTGGCTAAAATCTCATGCAAATGAAAGGTTTAGAATTGGTTAGTCCTGAGTGGAGGATACCTGCTCTGAAAGAAAACCGGAGTTGTTGGTGTCAGCTGCTCCTGACTGTGAGAAGTCGCTTTTCTTAATTATACTGAATATGCTGAATAGATGTACCTTGATGTGTGGGATTTTTTTCTGTTTCCATTTATTTTTTTAATCTTCCTAAATGAAGACTAGAGAGCCTCTATTGTGATGGAAACAGTGTGGACATTTAGCTATTTCATGTGACTTAAAGCAGTGTCTTGGGGGGTCAGACCCAAAGGTCCACATAGCTCGGCACTGGCTGGTAAGGGTTGTGCATCTCTTAAGCCAGTAGTGTGGTGCAGGAAGAGTAGCCAGCCAGGTTGGAGCAGTTGCTTCTGGGGAGTTTACACTGCATTAAATGCATTTTGAGGGGTTTACTTTGAGCAAAAGTTACTGTCCTCCTGTACACTGAACATCCCATTGTCTGTGTTTCAAAGCAGCCTGAAGGAAAGTCTGAAAAATATTTGCCTTCTGGCTTGCAAGTCCTTCTGGGGGCCACTCTGGGAGGTGCCATTTTGTCCCAATGTCTATCTCTCGCAGATGACTGTAGCTTGTCATTGCCTCTGCTGGTGACACTTATAAAAAGATTTCACATGCAGAAACAAATGTAATTTCTGCTCCACTTCTGAGTTTATTTTCTGTTCCTGCTTTTTCATACATACTACCATTACACCTAGTGCCTGACAACTTCCGACTTTTTTGCTAATGGCAAAAATGATGAGCGTCCTCCTGCAGCTGTGGCAGCTACTGTGTGAGCACACTTCAGATGAGCTGACCTCACTCCTGCTCCCTCCTTGCTTCTGTCGGAGGAAGAAGATATGGACTGTGCTTTACTTTCTTGAGTTTTCACTCTTATGTGTGCTCTGTCCTACACCCACTGGAGGTTCCTATGTATGGGTGTGGGACACAAAGTTGGACTGGTAGGGCTAGTGATTGCCTCTGTGCACTGAGGATGGTGTGGTGGATTGGAACTTGCTGTTGTTACAAGCTACTGCAGTGACTTTGACATCACTGAATGAAATGGTTGGACTGGATGATCTTCAAGGCCTTTTTCAACCTAGACGATTCTGTGATTCTGTGAAATTTTTGAAGTCCAAACCTGCTGTCACAGGTGTGTCTGTTGCCCTATGGAATCCCATGATTGCAGTACCTGTTGGTCAGTGGCTAACCAGTTTGGGAAGGGAGGGCAACTTTGCAGTGTGCAAAAGTCATGATTTGAGGTCTGCAATGCCATCCTCCAAACAGTTCCAAACACTGCCCTTGTAGAGAGGCACAGCAGAACTGAGTGTCTAGAAGTGAGGACATTCACTCTTTTCCTGCTAGCATTTGACAATTTATCCCTTTTTGGTTGGCATAGTTACTTCGTCTCTTCCCTGACTCTCAATGAACGTTTTGACTTTTTCTTCCTGTTGGCAGATGCCTTTGGCTGGTGGCTGAGCAGCTCTCAGGAAACGTAACGGATTTAGGACTGAGTTGTTCACTAAGGAAAAGCATAGCTGAAAAGTAGCAGCAGTACACTGTGCAGGAAAAGGGAGGGGTGAGGTGAATCTTGTGTCCTTCTCTTCTGAGAAGTGACAAAGGAGGGAGAACTAACAAAGGGAAGAGTGATAAAGTCTGTCCTTCTGCTCACCTGTATGGGAGAGGAGAGACTTTTAAGGACAAGGAACGTGGGTGGTACAGGCTGATTAAGTCCTGCAGTATGGAGATCAGCTCTCCCCTATTCTCAACAAGGAAACATGCATCTCTCCCTGGGAAGCATCTGTTTCTTCCCTGTTTTCCTTTTAGCTTGCAGAGGAAATGGCCTGCCAGTCCTGTTCCTAGGTTTTTGGCTGAAGCACCCCATTCAGAACAGGACTGTGCCCTGTCAGCTGCTTGATAGGCTGTCAACACTCAGCTGACATGTCAGTTCATATGAAGCTCCAAAGGGTCTTCATAGCCAGAATCCTTCAATTCTAGAAACTGCCTCCACACTCTTTCCCACAAAAAATGCAGCAATCAAGATGTCTGTCAGCCTTGTGATGAGCTGTAATATCCCTAGCCCAGGCTCCCTGCCACAGCTTTCCTGCTGCTGCACCCCACAAAATGCAGGCGCCTTGGGCTTCTCCGCTGAAAAAGTGGAGTGGAAGCCACAGCTGCAGCTGAACAGCAGTGGATCAGGAAAAGAGTTCAAGCAACACCTTTGCCAACTTTAATTCTCAGAGAAGACTAACATGATCCAAAAGTTACAAGGAAGTGAAAAGCAAAGGGGAAAGTGGAATCTGGAACTTCTGGAGCAGGGACAAAGATAGGGGGAAAAAAGGGTGACGGAGTGCTATGGCCAGAAACATTCTTCAGTGGACCAGCATGTAAAGAGGATTAACTGGAGCGAAAACTAAACAGAAGAACCCAGCTTGGGCATCTAACACTGCACCTACAGTCATGAGGAGAACATGAGCTACATGCTGAAACGCGGAATAAAAGCAACTCTGTACCCAAGGTCCTTCCACTGAATACCACCCCCACCCTCCATGTCCCTCCAGTACAAAGTGACTCATCCCTACTGTGGGATCTCTGCAGAGGATCGACACACAGCTGAGAGGAGTTCCAGGAGCAGGGCCATGTTGCTGCTGCTGCTCCCCTGAGGGAGTATGTGACTAAGTGTCTTTTCATGAGTGTGGAAGGGAAGGGCACTGTTCTGAGGGCCTCTGCCACCTATTGCGATGTCTTCCAGAGAGGTACAACTTGGCCTGGACCCGTGCTGTTGTGTAGGGCATGGGCATGGAGACCTCAAATATTGCACGTAGTGACATTGTTGTGATGTTGACTGCTGTGTTCCCCTGTGTTTGTTTGGACAGGGAAGAGGCTTCACAGCAGCATCTCTCTGTGTCTGAAAGCCTAAGAGGGCTATGTTAGTGTGATAGTTCATATGCTCTGCTCACTTTGTTGGCAGGATAGATGTGGGCACTCATGCACATTGGGAGAGGAGACAAGGCCTTCAGAAACGAGGAGGCATCAAGAGAAAGTAAAGCAGATAAAACACAGAAAGAATATCAAGGGACAGGAGGAGCTGAACACACAGACTGAAAAACTTTGAGGGTGATGGATGACAGTAAAAACAGGGACAGATATCATTTGACTCATTAAGCAGAAAGAGAAGACATGGCATTGCATCAGTTTTCAGTGTTTTGGGAGCTTTCTGTTGCTGGAGGGGTGCCTTTTTGTTGTGTTGATATCAGTGAAGCCCAGCAGGGACTGCGGCTGTTGTTCTGACCAGATTTACTGTCAAGTTTTTCCTGAATAAAACTCACAGTATTGTGCACGGGCAGGCACATAGTGTTGTACTGAAGAAGACAATTTAAGTTCTGGGTTTGGATCCCTTTTGGGTCTTTCATGACAACTTGTTTTGTTTTTTGAATCTGAAAGTGACATGAAAAACCTCCCCTGAGTGTGATTTCATTACTGAACAGTGAAAGGTTACTTTAAGCTTTAAAGTACTGTAATTTCTAGGAAAGATCAACATTTGATTTAAATTTTGTCTGAAGAATAACCTGAGAACGTTTCGGTAGTTTGTATCTATCATGTCTGTTGTGCCTCAAAACCGCAGGATTCCTTATTTTCTTTGCTGAGTTCTGTAAATAAGTAGAATTGTTGCTTTAGCAACAAGCATAATTATGACTGCAATTTAAATTAAGGCTATGAATATTGTATTCCAACAGAACAGTGCAGTTTGCAAGCCTTAATGATTGTGTCTAAAGTGTTAACTGTTCTTCAGGATAGTCATTTTATGGCAGTTGCATGGGTTTTGAGTGTGAATGCCTGATGTGCATTTTCTTCACCTTGACTTCAGAGAGGCATTGATCCTATGTCCCCAATAGTGCATTATCTGCACAAGACCTTTAATTCTGTTTTGTTTTTCAGTGCTTGTGTGTATGTGCACAGGTGATGGGTAGTTTAATAAATATTCTGTCTCTACAAGATGTAAATTACTGCCAAACAAACATCTCCAGTTGGGTCCTATATAATGTGCCTTTTGGATTAGGTCTCACTTTAGTGTTGCATTCTAGGTGCTTCTGACACCTGCTTGCTGGTTCATGGCTAGTGTGCAACAATTTCGGAACTCTTCAATATAATTTGTGAAGTACTGTTTGAGCGTTACTGTGTCACAGCCATAACATATTACAAAGCTGATAAAGATTGATCCAGGCTTCCAGATTGTGGCCTTCTCTTTAAGTAATGAGGCAGTCTGGAAATATGTTCATGGCTCATGTGGAGGACAAGAACTTGTTAGCATTTGCTGAGCTAGTCTTGCTTCCAGCTCCCAAGCTAGCTCTTTTGGCGCTCATTCAGGTATCTTGGCAAAACCCTGGCATGTGTTGTATATTTTTGCCCTGTATCTTAAACACTAAACACAAGTCTCGGTGACTTGGTTTAATTTTATTGCACTCATGCAAATATGTGATAACCTGGACATACGCCAGGTGATGTAATTACTGCATGAAGTTGCAACTTGCTTTTGGTGATCTAACTTGCACACCCAGCAAACTCTTGTTTTGTATGCAGTCATGCTTTTGCAAGTGATTTGATACTTGTGACACACTGTGCTATATAATGAATATAGGATCAGCAGCAGTGTCAGGGGATTTCCCAGATATGAGGTGGCATATGAGAAATTTCAGCTTAGTCCCATGCTTACTCAGCTGCTGTAACTAACTGGTATGGCTCTTACTGGTAAATCGTAACCCATGCATTGTGATAAGGTCTTGTACAGGAACTGCAAGTTTAAGGCTTTCCAGCCAGTTGGTTTTTGCAAACCCTGCTTACTTCATATAAATGGAGCTCTGTTTATTTGAAATTGTAAAGAACTCTCTCAGCTTCCTTCCTTTCCTTCTACCCCCAAATAATCATCCTCTTAACTTGAGACTTGCAGTGATTAGCTACAGATTCTCTTGAAAGAAACAGTCCTTTCAAGGGGAGGAGAATCTCATTAAGCCTTTGCTGTGAGTTGCAGCTCTTGATCAACACAGGAAAGACAAGCTTGACAGCCATCAGGTGAGTTAAGAACTGCAAAAATACTGCCTGTCTCTGTTCAACAGTCATCGGTTGAAAGAGTTCACCTCATTCTGAGAGTACAGAAGCTTTTGCCTGCTGTTTGGCACATAAAAAATTAAAGACGTCAAGGATGTGAGAAGTCCTAAAGATGCCATGTGTTTCCAAATGAATTGATAAAAGGCCTTAAATCTGAAAGAGAATGAGGTATGAGGTTTACAAATAAATAGATGGAATTTTGAGAAAGTTAGAGATAATCCAAGACATGGTTAATGGTGAAATACACATAAACAGCAGCCTACTGTTGTAGTTCCTCAGTTGCTAAGCCCTCTATTGGTGTTCTTTTATTTGAACAATTGTTTCCTGAATTTCTTAATAACAACTGATATAAGAATTGACAAATAGTGCTAAATTGCATGGGTTAATTCAGTAGCAATTATTGTACAGATTATTAGTAAGCAAAAAAAATTAGCATCTACTTTTATCTCAAATCAGAAAACAAAAGAACGAAAAGAGAGTGACAGAATAAATGGTCTTTTGTTAAGTTATTGTCTCACAAAGTTTGGAACTGTGTCAGAATCCCTTTTTGTTTTGGTTTGGTTTTGTTGTTTATTTACTTAGGAATGCTCAGCTCAGATGCAGCATCTGTCTTTGCAGTCCTTCTACCCGATTTTTCCAGCTGGCTTGAATGCCTTGATGAAGCCTTTCAAATGATCAAATAGATAAAATTGTACATATTCTGTGGGATTATTTTCATTGTTCTTCACCACATGTTCACTGAATAAAATACTTTATAATTGTAAGACTTTGTTTTTTAAGCTGCACTATTTGTCAGCTTTGTTGATTGTTTAGTTTTTTTAATATAGTAAATTTTGGGGAAAAATTGTTTTGCTCATCAACAGATACTTCCAGGCAACCCTTCCAGAACCACTGGTGAAGACTCTTATCAGTGAATATTTCATTATTAGCCAGTAGCAAGTCTGGCCATTCTTGACCTAAAAGGACGTAGAAATTCTTCTCTGTTTTGCACTTAGGAATGGAGAGAAGTGAAAGTGTCTTGAATGTGGGCTGTCACATGATAAGAAGTTAGAACCATGTGAGGCTGCTTGTGACCTCTCTTTGGGGTGCATTGTTAGGAACAGTGAGAAAAGAGTATTAGCCAAGGCATAGAGGGACTGTGCTTTGCTTCCTTCCACAGGTTTGCTCCTGAGGTATTGCTTGTCCTAGCAGTGGCTGACTATATAGGAATAACAGTGAACAATTCTGCTGTATGCTGACTAGGAATATGCATTGTCACACACCACTGTGCCACCTGTAAAGTTTACTTTCTGTTCCTTGTAAAGGGAACTGAGAAATTGACCTGTTTATGTGTTTCTGTATTTTAGTATTCAATCAGTAAGAATGTCCATTTATGAAACAAATTTTTTGATGTCACTAACCCAAAAAGGGATCCTTTCCAGGGGGTAAGGAAAGTGTTAGATCTTAAGATTGTCTGTATAATGCTTTTTAGTTACCACCTTCATACCATAAAAGAATTCTGTCCCTGTTGGACAGGAACATCTGTTGCATCATTATTGCATATACTTACTACTTTGGGATTAGATCATAATAACTTCATTAACTCATTATTTGGCAGCTTTGAAGGTAAGGTGTCTCACTTTCTTGCCTTCTCATTTTTGATAAATGTTTTAGTTGCGGCACTTTTTCTGACAGAACTACACTGAGAAATAAAGGTAAAATGATGCCTTCTCATAAACATTTGAAGAAATACTCTGTTACTCTTTGCAAACAAAATTGAAACAACAACCATTTTATTGCAAAATAAAGTATAAAAGAATATAATTTTGCTTTGGTCGTTCCATTTAATGATCCTTGAATTTGTGGCCATGTTCCCATGACCCATATTAAACAATAGATTTGCATGCTATCAGTATTGCTGTGTGGGAATTCTTCACTTGAAAACAGAAACTGGCCACATTTTTCTGAAGAGCGGGAGTAGGAGTTCAAATTCTGGAGAGTGACAAGAAAATTTGCTCTAAGCAAAAAAAGCAGGTTGTTTTGCCAAGAAAAACTTTTTTCTTTAGTAAATCCATCACCCATGCTCTAGCAGACTTGCTTAAAAAAACAAAACAGTACTTTTGGGAAGTGCTTTGTTAACTTTTAACAGCCTTTTCCACTACTCTTTGGCTTTCTGTCAAGCGTTCTTGCCAAGTTGAAGTGATGTGGTGTGTTTGGCAGTGACATACTTCTTTTAGGTGCCAGTGGTGAACTATTGCTTGCTAGTCATTTTCAATATTCTGTGAAAGCCTTATCACTGTTAAATACACTTAGAGGTGTTACAGAAGGCAATATCCCATAATACCTTTTGCAGGATTTTCTTTTCAGGTCTTTAGTTTTGAGGGATTTTTTTTTTCAGAGGGTTTGGAGGTGGTAGTGTGATGGGTTTTTGTTTTGGTTTTGAACCAGTTTCCTAGGGAAACGAGAGTTAAAAAAGGCTCAGTCTGTCTGTCTCATTCCTCCAAATAATTATAACCATACAATTTCAAACCAATTCACTAGAAATTTTTAAAGACAATTAGGCTGCTCCTAATTTTGTGGAAGCTGGCAGTTGAGTAGGGGACAGACACCCATACTGATCAGGAAAAAGTGAGGAGAACCAAGCCATGATTGGCTTGGTTTCTCACCACACTCTTCTTGGTGACAACAGCTCACTGGCCAGCAAGCCAGTGCATTACTCCAGCATAGCCACAGAATCGCTGTTTCTCATCAGTTTGAGGAATCCTAGGGGTGGGAAGAAAAGAGAAGGGAAATTCAAGGCTGTGGCGGCAGTGAGGTTGGAGAACAAAAGCCTTATCAGTGGGAATCATTCTTCATTAACTATGCTAATGGAAAAAACCTTGAGTAGGAATTTGTATAATAGCACTATATACAGTGATAAAGGTAGCAAAAAGTCAGGAAAAATTGTCTTATCTAGTACTGATTTTAATCAGATATTTAACCACCTTTGAGTACCAGTAGAGTCAGCAAGTCCAATAACGTATTGATTGTGGAGTAGGTCCTCTTTGGTATAGCTGTATCTTTCCCTTACCTCATTTCTAAAGGATGCAATTGCCTAATTCATTGCAAAGCAACTGATCCATTTGATGGTTCTAGCTTTATGTCTCCCAGAATTAATTTTAGTTTATGTGGTCATTCTGAAAATTGTAGATGGGGTAATACATGGCTCTTCCACATGCCGAAATAATCAAGGACCATTGGGGAAATTGCTTGATTGGAATTACTGCCACCCTATATTTTCACAAGGAATCATCTAGGTTGGAAAAGACCTTGAAGATAATCCAGTCCAACCATTAACCTAACACTGACAGTTCCCAACTACACCTTACCTGTCAGCGCTATGTCGACCCTACTCTTAAAACACCTCCAGGGATGGGGACTCCACCACCTCCCTGGGCAGCTCATTCCAACGCCTAACAACCACTTCTGTAAAGAAATGCTTCTTAATATCTAGTCTAAACCTTCCCTTGTGCAACTTAATATCTTCCTCTTCAGGCCTGTTTTATCAGAAAACCTTTAGTTAGTGCTGTCTGAGATCTGTAAGTACAGCTCAGCGGTGACAGTCATGGGGGTGATAGAAGGTCTGGTGTGAGGGAAAAATTTAAATCCTGCTTGTGTACAGTCACAGACTCTTCGCATGAAATTCACATACCCTAACAGAGGTATTCTTACAGTTTGTGGTGATGGGAATATATTCCCATTGTTGATACAGCTGAACAAAAAGTAGAGGCATGGGGCAGGAGAGCCTAGAGGAATGGTAAGTGCTTTCTGGAGAATGTTTTGCATTTGGTTTGCCATTGCAGTTTCCCAAGCAAGCCTAACGATTGGAAATTAAAAGAGATATAGTTTTGCTTTTTATTTCTTTTTAAAATTTGGAGTTTTCATGGAAAGTTCAATGGAGTTAAATGCATCAGTTTTGTTTCTGTTTATAATCAAACACTGTTGTGTGTTCTGGGCCCGGTATAGGTGCCCATGGAATTGTTTGTCTTAGGACCACTAGAGGGTAATGTGTTTAACAAAAATCCAAACGCATTATATCTCACTTTCCTCTGAATTTAGTTTACCCGACTGTGAGTATCTCCTGTTCATACTGAATTTCATTGCGTAGCATTCTCTTACGCAACTTTGTTTTTAAATATAAGCAAACCCGAGGCCAAAATCTAATTGAGAATATACCTTTAAGTAACATTGCTTGCTTGGTTATGCAATGCACGTTACATTTTTGGCTCCTTTAACATTTATTTAGTTTTGCCACTAGAGCTGAAAACAATTTAACAGACATTTATGAAAAATTACAGGGTTTCCCAAGTAGGGGAATTTGATTTAAAAGCGCGCCAAAAGAACACTGAAAAGTTACACTTTATGTTATCTTCCAAATGAAAAGCATGCATAATTTGGAAATTTCTTCTGTCTAAAAGTGAAAATATTTCAGGCCAGGAAAAAGATAAAACCATGAAAGTCACTATGATATTTATTCCAATTTAAAATATTAAATGTTTAGTTGTACCTCTGCCTTTTGAAGAAAAGGAATGTTACTGGTTGATGCAGTCAAGAAATGAGAACATCTGAAATAGGGGAATATATGGACTTTAGTGACGGGATTGGAAAAAAATCCATTTCTAGCTTGTAAAAAAAAATAATCAGATAAGTTTGAACATGATGTCATCCAAAATAAGTTTTACAAGAAAGGCTGAAAACACCTATTACAATAGAAGGGGAAAATGCATAGGAAACACTGGAAATTTAAAGTGAAAAGAAACAGAAACCAGCAGGTAACATCTGAATAAAGCCTTCAAGCATTTATAAAGCTATCTGTCCTTTTCTGTATATATATAATGCAAAGTGTTACGTATAAAATATATACTGGCATGACCTGCCAAGAGGATTTTGGTTTCCCTGGAGACCATCAGTTCTCTGTTGCACAGGTTGGCTTGGGGAATAAGAGATATCTTGATAAATCCAAATCTTTCTTGCTGAGGTTATTGGATATGTCAGTGAATTTACATCTTTGTGTTTGAAGGCTGAATTTGTAAAATATAAACTTGTAAATGTTCTCTCATTTCCAGTTACTTCTCCTGGTGTGTACTTATGATATGCATCAATTATTTTGTGAATTGGGGGGAAAAAAAGCCCTTTATTGTAATACTTTGATGGCAGTTTTATCTTCTTGTTTCTCTGAGTTGTGCCAAGTCTTTGATTTTAATCACAATTTTCAGTGTTTCATGAAAAACGTACCGTAGTGTATGTATTCAGCCAGTTACTACTGTTGACTTCTTTCTTCTCCTTTTTCCTTAAAAGTTTTGAAATCCTCTTGACATTTTTCAGTTTGGAAACTAGACTACAATCAGATTTATACTTATTAACTTCTTGTAAATATGGAAAAAAATTCATGATATAATGCATGCAACGTACTTTGTTCATCTGTGCTTGATTAAGAATAAAACCAGTAATCTCAAGGTTGTTCTCCATCGGTTTGGGTGGAAGTATGTAGGCTGATATACAAACCTTTCTGCTTTTTAACTCCTTGAAGAGTCATCACATGCAGCATTTTATTGACAATAGGATATAGTGATTTGCAAAGCTTAAAAATGCTACAAATTCCATTTCAGAGGAGATTTTTCTCATCTAGTGAAGTATACCATACAATGAATAAATTTGTATAATTTGGAACTTATTAAAGTAAGCAATTTTTTTGTACTCTTCTGAGGATATTGTTTGTGCTTTTTACAGTTCTTTTACTGTGGTCCAAGTTTGCTTACTGTAAAATTTGCAAAGAATTCAGTGCTACTTCTTTGTTATATTCTGCAGTTCTAAAATCTGAAATGAAAATTTGCTAGAAACATGGAAAGAATGTCAAGGTGAAGCATAAAACATAAGAGGAGCAGAGGAAAGGGAAAAGGAGGGGTTTATGCCAGGAAGACAAGACACATACGTGTTAAAAAGTACGAGAATGACAAGAATCTTTAGGCTGAAGGGTTAGCTGTGAAGCACACTAGTGTACATTAGTGTTGCTGCTTAAGAAAAATGGTGAGCACGTTAGCTAGAGAGGCGTCAAATCAAAGAAGTTGCATCTGGCCACCAAATCTTCATGATGCCACCAACTTCTGAGATATCAGAATCTCTCTTCAGTAAGTTGTGGTTCATTTTTCTCCTTGGGTAGCTCCTCCTTCCCTCCCTTTTAAAGTTTGATTACTGACTACTTGCTGTAAGAGGACATAACTTGCTGCACCACTGGTGGAAGTGATTGGAAGTCCATTTCACTACTTCTTAAGCTGTTAAAATGAACAGCATTCAGTGTTTGACTTTGGCAGCTGAAGTATTGCCATTGGGAGATAAACTTGGTGTCTAAAGGCTTTAGGGCAGGGAACCAGTACTTTTTTGGGGGGTTGGAAATAGATGTGAATTAATATGTTGGCCTGTAGTTCAGAATTAACCCTATCCCTCCTCTGTAATTCATCATAATACTTGCCTTTTGGAGTTTATACAGATAACAAGTCTGCATGAATAAAATATTGCAACTTTGAACACTTTCTCCTTTTGGTTAGACATAATTGGAGTTTTCTTGGATTTGTGAAATGTAAATTATCTGTCTTTGTTGTTGCTGTGTTTGGTCTGCATCAATTTAGGAAGAAGAACCAAGCAGGAGGGAGGGGACAAATAAAAAAATGCATTTACAAAAGCTGCCGAAGTACAGAAGGGATAGGATTTAGTACTTTTTTTCTGTGCACAGTTTAAATGAGAAGTCACTCCCC
Source organism: Athene noctua (assembly GCF_965140245.1). Lineage (NCBI taxonomy): Eukaryota > Metazoa > Chordata > Aves > Strigiformes > Strigidae > Athene > Athene noctua. Next base: position 142,068,197 of record NC_134038.1, on the reverse strand, counting down.
TTTCCCATCATCTTTAATTTTGCTTTTTGCACAGTCATTAACCCTTCTTGCATCTAGGTGGTCTTAATTTTGCCTATTTTGCATAATTTTGCCTATTTTGCATAATTTTTCCCACAAGCTGATATATATAAGCTGTGAGTCATTTAAGAAATCCTTGTCAATTTATTTAGGTAACTAAACTTCTGTTTAATGTTTTTTTTTTTCACATAGTGGAGGTGATAGCCTGGGTATACCGTCCCATGTATAATCACCTCATGTTTGTGGCAAACATACCCAGTTCTTAAGATACGTATCTTGTGCTTGCAAGATACAGAAATGAAACTTTGACTGGACAACAAACAAGATAACATAAAAATGTGATGAGATCAGACAACGCAATTGATTAGACAAAGTTCTCTAATCTTACTGTATCTGTGAGTTAGTACTTTTTTGATTTGACTAATGCAGACATTTACTATTTTCTAAAGGAAAGAAAGGGATGTTGGTGTGTGTGTGGGTGTGTACATATATGCACAAATATATGTATGCATACATATATATACACATATCTATATACATACATACTTTCAAAGGGTATATATGCAGTTTCACAGTCTTTCTGTGGTTTTTCCCCTCTCTGCCTCTTAAGATACAGTGCTTTGCTTTTGAATATTTTTAAGTTTCATTACTACATTTTTGCTAAAAGCAAACACGAAGAGCTTCTTGAACAGTCATCCTTCATTTAAAGTCCTGATTTCTCTTGCATATTCATTCTTACTTTCTTTGATGGGGACTTTTTTTGTATTTGCCTTGAAGATTGAAAGAAAAGCCACTGAGAGGATCATTTAACATAAGCAAAAAAGCAACGTGCTATATTAACATTCAGTGTCTGGCCTCTGCCGATGGCCTGGAACAGTAATGCACCCGGACCATTGTCTTCAAAATTAAGGAACTGCTGTACACACCTCATGGAAGCTCAAGCTCTATAGAAATGAAAAGATGCTATAGTACAGCTTGTATAGTTGTTACTCCAAAAGCTTGAGCTTTTAACTCATTAAATTCTGGTATCACTGTGTTTCAGGTAATTAAAGCTGTGCAATAGTGTCAGAAGCACTATAGGTTTTCTGCTAAATTAGTCATACTGCTTTAGCATTTGTTTGGTAGGTTTTAGTTCAGAAACAATTATTTGGATTTCTTCACAAAACTCACCAGAAATCTGTTTAGTGTTTGTGTTCTTTAAATTGCATTATTAGTAGGCTTGCCTTTATTTTCATTGGAAGTACTCTGATTCTGATAGGTTGTTTGTTGTCATTGACATGAAACTATTTGTGGGTTGAATGAGGAAAGAAAAGTTCTAAGTGAGAGTAACATGACTGCATTGTTTTGCCATGCAATTTGTGCTGCATAAAAGAGAATTCCTTAGTGTTTGTAACAAAGAATGACAGTTTTCAGTAGATGCCTTAATATATTTTTGTTTGAGATTGACACTGATTGGAAACAACCATGTTCTCCCAAGGTCAGTCAAAAAGTGTTTCAGTAATACTTAAGTAACAGTTTGCTTTCTGCTCTCTGGAGTAATGAATTGGTCTTACCAAGCTTTGATAGTTGGAAAGGATGATCGTCTGGATTCCTTCAGCTATTCCAAACCAATGGCTAAGTAAGTCAGTGAAAAGTGCCTTAAAAACTTTCTTATTTATAGGACAGAGAGGGGATCTTTTCCAGTCTGTGTTGCATCATTAGACGAAAGACAACACTTCACAACAGATTTTTACCCTGGTCCTTCCTCCAGGTGAATTCTGAAGTTCACCCATCTCTTAGCAAGGGGTTGCACAGATAAACCTCAGGTCTCAGGGCCTGCACAGATAAACCTGAGGACTTTGGCAAACCAGAAAGCGGTCTGACAGGATGGTCCTTCATTTAGCAGTCAGTGTTCAGCTTGCAGAAACTAGCTGCTTGTAGTGGCACTGGTTTGTTTATGTGTCCTAACTGTTGTGAGTGTGCACCTTGTGTCACTGCAATTGTACCTTCCAACAAGAAATCACAGTTCCAGTAATACAGGTAATTAAAAAAATTCAAGTGGAGTGGACACTCACAGAACCACTGAAAAAATGCTCTTGTTTAACCACTTGGATCGTGTAAAACATTAATAGATTACTTTTATTTAAACTTCTGAACACTGCCCAAATGAAAAACTTTGCTGCATTTGACATGTTTCTATGAAATGATTTAATGTAAGTGAAACTGCATCTCCTGACAGTGAACTATCTAGTTTTTTTTTTTTTACTAGTCCTAATGCAAAGACAATGTTTTGCTGTACTAGAACTTAGTCTGCTGTAGATTTTATTTCTTTAAATTAAATTAAAGTTGCTGGAAAGGAATTAATATTAAATTAAGAAACAGCTGTCCTCATAGTAAATAGAGGAAGTGTGCTTGCTTTGGTATTCTACAAAATGATCAGGGCTGTTATAAACAATCATAAACATCCTTGGGAACTGCCCTGTGTGAAAGCAGGAGACGTGTTGTGGACTCAGGACAGATTTATGTATCTGCACACGCATGTGCTTGGTGATACACTCTCTTCCCACATTATTGTCTCCATTCGTTGTTGCTATTTAGATTCCTACCAGCCGACATGCAATTACGCCACCTTGGTGGGATGTGTGAGCATAACAGAGCAAGCTAATGCCATTTTCCATGAGGCAGTCACTAAAGGCAGGAGGTAAATAGCCAGATCTATTATAAAGCCCTGCAGGACATCAGTGGATGGTGTTGGGGTAATGACTGTATTACCATATGACCATAATTTTGCTTGTACCTTGTTTTCATGTTACATGCTCATTGCTAGATCTGTTAAGGACTGTAAATGCTAATGCCTGGCCACTGTTCAGATTCTTTCAGGTCGTCTCCTACGCACTCTGCAGAGTGCAGGGGGGAGATTTGGGTGCTTTAGAAGGACAGCGGCAAAACATTCATGTTGGGTAAGGGTCTGCATGGAAATAGCGAGCAGGAGCGACTAAGTGTGTAGCGTGATGAATGTTTGCTCCTTTCCAGCTCACAGGCACAACCCTGCTCAAGAGCGACTATCTGCCTTTTAGCCTGCAGTGGAGAGAGGGACAACTGCACTTGTAGCCCTTCTTTTGGCCACCTCCCTCTTCTGAGGAGGGCTCCATAAGCCCTGAGCTCTCCTGGGGAGGAGATACAAGGATATCGTGTTTTCCATGAGTCACCTGGAGCAGCTGTAGCTTTGCAGAAGGGCCTGCAAGTTTTGTGATGCTGGAAGGAGGATGTACAAGGAGGAGCACGAGTGGCTCCGTATGGCTCTGTAGCTCACTGGCTCTGGGTGCCTCAAATGGGAATGGCTCACAGAAACAATCACGGGCTTGGAAGTGGCCTCGTCCTGTGCTTTGAAAAAGAAAACAGTTATGACTGTATTTCTTGAAGGGTCTGAGCCTGCTGATGCGTGTTAGGCCTGATCAAATGACACAGTGGGATCAAGTGCACCCTCAGCAAGTTTGCAGATGATGCCAAGCTTAGTGGTGCTGTTGACACACCTGAGGGAAGGGATGCCATCCAGAGGGACCTGGACAAGCTCAAGACATAGGCCCATGTGAACCTCATGAAGTTCAGCAAGGCCAAATGTAAGGTCCTGCACTCGGGTCAGGGCAACCCCCGGTATCAATACAGTCTGGGGGATGAAGGGATTGAGAGCAGCCCTGCAGGGAAGGACTTGGAGGTATCGGTGGATGAAAAACTGAACATAAGCGAACAGCATGTGCTTGCTGCCCAGAAAGCCAACCATATCCTGGGCTGCATGAGAAGTGTGGCCAGCAGGTTGAGGGAGGTGATTCTCCCCCTCTACTCAGCTCTCATGAGACCCCACCTGGAGTGCTGTGTCCAGCTCTGGGCCCCCCAGCATTAGGAAGACATGGACCTGCTCCAGTGGGTACAGAGGAGGGCACAAAAATGATCAGAGGGCTGCAATACCTCTCCTATGAGGTCAGGCTCAGAGAGTTGAGGTTGTTCAGCTTAGAGAAGAGAAGGCTCCAGTAGCAGCCTTCCAGTACTTAAAGGGGACTTATAATGAAAGATGGAGACAAACTTTTTAGGACAGCCTGTTGCAATAGGACAAGGAGTAACGGTTTTATACTGAAAGAGGGTAGATTCAGACTAGATGTAAGGAAGAAATTTTTTATGATGAGGTTGCCCAGAGAAGTGGTAGATGTTCTGTTCCTGGAAACATTCAAAGTCAAGTTGGACGGGGCTCTGAGTAACCTGATCCAATTGAAGATGTCCCTGCTCCTTGTAGCGGGTTGGACTGACCTTTAAAGTTCCCTTCCAATCCAAACTATTCTGTGATTCTGTGAAACAGTATTGTGCTTGCAGCTACTAGGGAACCAAATTGCTGCAGCACGTAATCATGTGGGTCCGTTGAGTTAGCCAGTCTTCCTTTTTTTGTTTCAAATCCCATTACGTACCACATTTTAGGTGTGTATTGGTGCAAAGTGCTTTTTTCTGTACTCAGGATATACAGTGAGTATGATCTGTGTAGCCACCAATGTGATCTTAGGTTATTTTAATGCAAAGGAAAAAGACTTATTTAATATTTTGTAATAAATTGAGTAACGGTACTTTGAAAATGCAGGTGAACATGAAAACATTAAAAGAGAGCAGAAACTAGTTAAAAGGAATCCAGTATTTTTGTGGAACATTTTCATGTGAATGTGAACTGTTGTTAAGGGCTTCGTCAGTCTTTAACAGCTGTGACTGGAATAAGAGCATAAAAGCTTAATCAGGAAAACATGTTAAAAAATGAAGACCAAAAAATCCCAATACTTAATTTGTTTTGCTGGAGTAAGCAAACTAAGTAAACACCTAATACAGGATAGTAGAAATTTAGAGTAAAACTGTATGCTTGTCCTTTTAAATAAATTATTAAGGGTAAGCACCAAGAAACTAAGACCTAAATATGACCCTGAATTTGAGCATTTCGGTAAAGAGATATTAAGTAAATGCCATTTTGGCATTTAACATTTTCCTGGAGCATAGCTATCATTCAAGTAGAAAGAAATTAAAACCCAATAAGGTTTGTTTTACCTTTGTCATAAACATAACTAGCAGGAAGGAAAAATTGCTGCTTATCAAATAGAATAGAGTTAAAAGCATCTGATTCCGTTGGGTGTATATAATATATAAAGATGTATTGTAGTTGATGATTGTCATTATTAAGCATGGGCTAATAGGTGAATCCATGCTTTATTTTATAAATGTATAATATGTATTAATATAGAAAAATTGGCCTACTTGTTGTGGACAGTTGCTGTAATGGTCTTTTCTCTTAGTATTTGATCAGGATACATCTACCTTTTTAGCATGGACCATACGGCAATTGTCAGAGGTCATATGGGATGTTTCAGTTTGAAGCTGGTCTGTGGGTGTTTGATCTCTGTGGTAGCAGCCCTGGATGATGCATTGGGAGGGAAGGAGGAGCTCCTTAACACAGGAGGAACCAGTTCTCAATACCTGCCTCCCCAACCATATTTCTCAGTGTATTCTTGGTCCCTCAGGATCCCTGTGGCAGACTGCAACACCTTCCTCTGTTTCCCATAAATTGCTTTTTGGAGCTGCAGAGATGACTCCTTTCAGATATACGTGACTCAACCTGTAGGTTTTTATGTCAACTCAATCCTTTTATTGATTTTTCTGTGGCAAGATGGGGACAGTGTGAGTGTTTGGTCAGGTTTTTCCATTAGCAGCAAAGAATGCACAAGTCCCTAGACCCAGGAAAGTCACCTTGCAGATATCACTTGTGTATCACAAGCTTTCTTTTCTTTTTGAAGGATCTCTGAGCTGTAGTTTCCTGTAAGTATCTGAGCACTGCTGGGAAGTGTTCTCAGCTTCAATTGTCAGTCAGGCAACAGACTAATTTGCCTGGTAATCAGTTCCAAAAGCAGCCAGCACTTCTATTTCCACTTTCAGCCTTAGCAAAATTACACAGCATCTGTCATTCACAAGTTTCTTACACACTCATCTAGATGTATATAGAATAAACAAAGGAATCTTTTGAGGTCAGGTTGTGAAGTGCAACCATAAATAAGGAAACATGGAGCTGAATATAAATCTTAGAGCTAACTGCATTTCAAGAGCAACATGAAGGCTGCTAAAAGAATTCAGCTTTATCTATTGGCAAAACAAAGGCTTGTAATAAGCACTGGATCTAGACAAGATTTTATATGGTCTTTCATTTGCTTTTTTACCTTACACAATTCCCTGTTGTACACAATTTTGGTTTTCTGTTTTCTTTTGAAAGTGACATGATTAGAATTCCCTTTAACAACTAAAACAAAAGTTTTGATGGATTTTCTTAGTAAGGTTTTCTGGAAATATTAACCTTTTTCCGAGGTAAAGTAACAAAAAACTGGATCAACAACTGGTTTCATAAATTAGGGATTTTCAAGTTGGTTGAACCTACAAGTATGCACCTTAGAGGAATTAGCTGAAGAAATAATTGAAATCTTATTGAAATTTGAAGACTATTGAAGGATGAATACGACTCTGCAGGAGAGCGTGATAATCCCTTTTCAACCTACTTTTAAAGAGAATTGTATGATTTTTAGCCTAACTTAATGCCCAGAAAGATACAGGAACAAATAACTTACAAAATATCCATAGGATGATGAGTAGCAGGGATTTCTGGGGAGGAATCTGTATCACATGAACCAGTCTGTCTGTGGGAGGGTAACAAGAATGCACAGCACAGCTCTGTAGACCCAGGAAACTCATGTAGACCTTGTGAGCATTGCTTGTGCAACAGGAACTGTTGTGGGTTTTTTTTGAAGGATCTCTAGTCCAAGGAGAAACTAGCAGTAGTTCAGCATCAAACCAAAAATGTATATTGACTGTAAGGCTTAAAATGGTTCTGTCCAGAGTCTGTTAAAATTCACTGTTTTCATTAACTATTCCAGTAGTAGACTGCTGAATATGGTTATTGTGGTTTGCCAGTATGAGAAGTGCTGTTTGCATTGTGGAGGTCAGAATCCAGAATAGCCCTTGAAAACAGAAAGAAAAACCCCTAAAATTCACTAAAGGCAGGCATATTTGGCCACTGTTAGTTGTGGGGAAAAGACTAATTTTTTTCCCCAAAAATGATGTAAACTGTTTTGAGATGTATAATAAGCATGAAAGAGCTTTTCCATTCTCCAGACCAGTGATGAGGCTTGTGCTGGATCACTGTGGTGAGGTTTAGGTACTATACTTGAAGATGTGGATCAATGGAAGAGAATCAGGAGAGAACCATCAAAAATTATTTAGAAATCCAGAAAACACAAGGAAACAGGAAACATTGAAAGGACTGATACAGTGTAAAGAAAGTAAGATTAAGGCATGTCAGGTATTGGGAACTGTAAAACGCTGATGCAGAAAATAAATATTCTAGTGAGGAAGTAGCAATCTTGAATTTTAGAGAGAGATATTTAGGCCAGGTGCTAGGAAGAGGTTTTGAACAGTAAGAACAGAGAAGTACTAAAACATGACTTATGTGGCTTGTAGAATCTCCATTACTAAAGGTTTTTAAAAATAGATGAGAAAAACTGTGAGAAATAGCTAAACTAGAACTGATCCTGTCTCTAGGTAATAGGATGGACTAGGTGGATTATCCCTCCCAGCTCTATTTTCTATTACTTTTCTAATCATCAAGTGTACATCCCAAGGCTCCAATTACTTGCATTTTCACACTTTCCCCTCATGTTTAACTTTTAGGAGAAAGCAATCAGTTTCCCACGTTAATGACTAGACTTTCTACTGGTTTTACTAAGGCAACCTCAGAAGAATCTTGATAGTAGGTTCGTATGCAAGGCAAGCATCAGTTTTCATAGATGATTGTTAAAAATTGGAGCACTATTACCAGGATTAACATTACTAAATAGTGTTTAGTCATTCCATTTTATTCAAATAAAACTGTCATTTAGAAAGGTATTCTGGCTTTCATACTCTTTCAATTAATTAAATTATTTGCAGCATAGTCTAAAATTTTTGGTCTCTGAGGCACAGAGGGGAAAAAGTAGTTCTAACATCTGGGTTTTCCCATTTTGATCCCCAGTAGGGTCCAGTAAGTAAGTCAGTTTTATTATTTATTATGCATTATTCATTGTGCCATCTCTTTTTATGACTAAAGTGATTTATATGCTGTTGTAGAAGGTAGAGCCCTATTGCCTGTCAATGTGCACATTGCTTGGATTTCTCATTTTATTTGCAAAAATAATAAAATTTTGTATCTTACAGTTCTTGGTCAAAAAGTTCCATTATTCTCTTCTGGAACATGGTCTTATATGAAGAAAAAGCATACTAAGCACAACTATTCTATTATTATTTAAATTATTCCTCTGTATTATTGGTTTTGAATATTTATTAGTTTTTTGATAACCTCTTTCATTATTCATAAAGGGTAGCCACACAGTGATGAAAAAAGCAGTACAATGAAACCTTATTTTGCATAGCTGGCGTCTTTCATACAAACTGTTCTCCAGTGCGTTTTTTTTTTAATGAAGGCCTGCAAGGTGCTGGGAACCTCCGTCGTGTTTCTTGCAATATCCCCTCCTTGGTTTCAGTGGGAGGGGAAACCATCCGGTACCTTACCACTGTATATGCTCTAGCATGGTTAGGGATGAAATAATAAGTATCTCCCAAGAGAGATGGAAATGAAGAGGCAAAGGTTGGGAAAGAAAGATGTCTTTTCACATAAGATGAAAAACATATGAAGAATTACTGATGTAGAGAGAAAGAGAATGGAAGGTTATTTTAGGTGATTTATAGGATTTTCTTTTGAAGTCCACAGGACTCTATGGAAATAAGGGTGACTGCTGTACTGACTGCAGTATCTTGTGTGTGTGTCCTGGCAGGAGTCAGCATCACATGCTTCACAGGAACGCATAAAACCCCACAGTAAGCAGATTGGGGAAGGATTATTTTCATGCACTAGGTCTCATCCTCATTTCTAGTATATATAGGTTTGCTTAAACACTGAGGTATAAGATTTTAAAAGGTTTCTCATCAGTTCAAGTATGCATTGCTTTTAGCATTCTTATTATTAATATACCTACAAAGTACTCTTTAGACATACTGGTAGATACTTGGTCTCAACAGTTTTGCATCAGTGATATCTTAGTCTGGTAATACAGCTTTTGTGTAGACAGATGCTGCTGTTTATTGCTTTGGAATTTGACATGTTCTAACTTCATTGACTATCCACTTTCTCTTGCTTTATATTTTTGATGCATGACTCACTCTCCTCAACTTGCATTACTGTGACAACTACTAAAACTTAGAATCTTTTGACTGACTGCCTTGTTTTTATTAAATCCTGCGCTTCATCTCTGCCAGACTGTGTACTGAAATTGGCATTTTAATGTATCTGACTTCTTGTTTAATTGCACCAGTCTCTTGTGTGATCCAAGTCCTTCACCAAGACAGCCTGGTTAAAATCTGAAATATAAAATGGGCCTCAAGAAAGGTCAATTTTTGTGTTAATATTGTAGATCAATCTGAAGCTTGCTTGACTCTGAAGAGCCTGGATTTTAAAAAAACATGATAGTCTGGTGTAGGATTATTGACCAATTTCTCTTTGTTTCCAGCTGAGCTGCCAGGATCATCTGCAATCAAGCTCTCCTCCTTGCGTGATCTTCCAGCTCAGCTGCAAGAATTGTACCAGCAGGGCTTCGTCTTGGCTGCTGTCCACCCTTTCGTGCAACCAACTGATGACAAAGAGAAAACTCCCCAGGAACAAATCTTCAGGGCTGTGCTTATCAAGAAAACAGAAAGGTAAAGCACTTCCAGTGAACTGGGATAAAAATAGACAATGTGATTTCCTGCTGAGTTTTGACCTACATCAGGAAATTATAGCAGAGTTTACTGTGCAAGACTTGATTTTTTTTTTTTTTTTTTTTTTTTTGTTAGTGGGCTTGAATAGGCTTAACATGTTCTTCATGTTTACAATTCATCTGCAGTTTGGCAGACGACTCAGGGAATAACAAGTTGAAATATGCTCTGTATTTTGGGATGTGTTGTCATGAGAGGCAAACAAACAAGCCCTATGCCTGACAGTTTGTGAGGATGATCCCATTGGTACCCTTTAAGAATTTGTTAGATTAAATTAAGACAGAAGAAGTGTTTGCTTAGAAAAGGCATATTAGATGGTTACAGTTAATGCAATTAATTTGAGAACTGCAGTACTGATACATACTTAAGTTCATGTGTAAACTTTAGGCCCTTCTTTCCTCTAAACAATACAGATTCTTTTACTTTTTCACTTAGTGCAAACTCCTTAAAAAAAAAAATTACTCTCCTGCTTTGTTCAGTCTCTTAAAATGCATTAAGAACATTCTACATAATCAATCAAAGTCTGAAGATGAATAAACAAACAGTAATACTGTTCTTTCATGTTTTAATCTGATCTAAAAAAAGTCAATAGAATGTGCTGCTAAAGAGCCCCGAAGAAAATTAGAATGTGAATATTTATAAACACACATTTATGATTTTTAGTTAGTGATTTAAAACGCAATTTAATGTTATCCAACCACCCACAACTCTGAAGCTATGTGTGTTGTTGCAGCCATTCTGTACAACTTTCCTACCTTGGCTGCATTCCCCAGTCCACCCCTTCTTACAGTGACCTATGCTGAAGGTTGGGGGATAATTAAACCTCTATTTGCCAATCCTAGTCCCACTCTTTGTGCTGATGCTTGAAGGAAAGGATATAACTGTTTTAGACACCTCTTTAAAACTAAAGTAGAATGACCATTCAATTTGCTACAGCCTGATAATCAATCGGTAGCAATTACTGACAGGGTCGAACTTCAGTCTGTGACCTAAGGAAAAAGTTTTGCATTTCATTAGCAAATATATGTAGGCATTCAGTGTTGCAGGCAATTTTAGCTCCTGAAATAACTCTCAATTTACCTTGACTTGCTTTTAATTTTAATACAGACCTCCATGCTGGCTTGCCTGATACTATTGTTTAAAGGGTTTGCAGTTTTATGGTCAAAACATAAAATGTTTGGCTGAACTTCTTAAGTAATATTGGGCTGAGCTTGCCTGGTTTTGGTGCCTTGCTTTCCCTGCCTACAAAATACCCTGTTGCAAATAATGAAGGTATTCACATACATGAGTTTGCAATGTTAAGTATGCGCTTAAGCGCTTCTGCTGGATCAGGGTCCAAAGGTTCAGCATCTTCCACGACTGATCTGTAAAGACACATCAGGGAAAAACAGCATCCACCTCAGCAGAGCGATATGATCTTCAATCCAGAGTACTCAGTGTGTTGCTCCTGTCTCGTACCAAAACCAGTAGTTTACATCTGTGCAGAATGATTGTGAAAGAGTACAAAATCTTAATTGCCTACTAACTCACTTGGGTGCCAGTGTTTCACACACTTTAGACAGCTGTAAATGACTGTACAAAATTGAAGA